>NC_026154.1:15552403-15580585 GCF_000512975.1 Sesamum indicum
TGGCCGCTGAGGGATGAGGAGGGCGGGGGCGCGACCGCGCCCTCCTCTGCAATAGCGGTGGCGGTTTCGTGATGCAGCCGCTTTCTCTTTTATATATATATAATATAATACTTAATTAATTTAAATAAACTAATATTTTATTATTAATAAATATATATATAATATAAATAATTATGATATAAAATAATATTTTGTTAATAATAAATATGTATAATATTATATATATTAATGTAAAAGAAGGACAAAAATATCAAGAAAAAATGTGCTTTCATAGCCAATTCGTAGTCAAAGTGCGTGTGGCCCAATTTCTATACGGAGAAATTATTTTAAACTTTATTTTATATCACAAGGGGGTAATTGATACTTTAATTTTTATAAGAGGTTTTTTGTACATTTCTATTATGACATAGGTTTTCCTGAATTTTTCCCAACATATATATTAATTGTATAAGAGGAGACTTGTCACCTCTAACCCTCATCTCGCTAGCGAAACATCTTTTTAGTACCATTCATGAGGCTTTGCGCTGGCATAAAATTCAACTTGAGAGCCTTTTTCATGTGCAAGAACACCCAAATCCTACCTTAATCAACAACGACCCGGAAAATAGAAATGTACAGTCCTGCAAAAAGTCACCAACCTTACTATGAATGTTATTTTCCAAATTTAAGGTATGATTCCATCTGTTAAATTCTGTCAAAATAAAAGAAGTATAATCTTTCAAGATACATAACAATCTTACTAAAGACGTTATTTCCGATTCCACACTCCACCAGAAAAGTAGTTGTTACAATTTTATTTCTTACCCATAAACTACCTGAAAAGGTAGCAACTTATAAAGGCACAACCGAAAGTAGTAAGGGTAAGAAATTCACTTTGCTACCATCAATAATTAAATTTTTGGACAGTATTATCCTTATTTTATATATATATATAATTCAAAGAATTTCTTTTTTTAACAATTTTTTATTTTAAGTTTACTTGGAATTTTCTTAAGTGAAAAAAAATATATTTTCCATTATGTATAGTAAAGTAAAATATAATTAGAGTTAAATAATTTGAATGTTATTATATTCGCAAATTCTAAATTAAGTAATGAATGAGTACAATAAATACACAAAAAAAAAATCATGAAAAGTTTTTATTAATTTAGTAATAAAATTAAGATATAAACTATAATTTTTTAGATAAAAATGAGTAATTTGTAGATTATTTTTTTCAATATATTTTCTATAGAAAATATGATAAAATATATTTATTAATTTTTTTAAAATGTTTAACTTTTGGTTATGCATTTATGTTTATCAATTTTTTAAAAAAATAGATATGAATTATTGGTTATATTATATTTGTTGTGCATCTATTATATATATATATTATTTTATACTCTATTTTCAATAAAAAAATTTCACTTATTAAAAATTTAATTAAAAAATAATTTAGTGATGAATATGTAAAATATTAAAATATATTGAATTGTTTTAGGGTATGAGGGGTATTTTGGTCAAACTAAAAGGACAAGTATTATATTTATTAATTTAAAAAAATAAATATTACATTAAAAATAATTTAGGAGGCAAAGTGTATTTTACCCAAAAGAAAAATAATGATAAGACTGAAATTGGAGTGGAAAGTGGTTCGTGGGGGAGCGTTGAGGCTTGCAAGTTCTAACAATGGGTTTATATGTCATGATGAAATGTCAATAGTGATAATTATACCGTTCTTTCTTGATACATATTTGAAGTAATTTTATATAAATTTTTTATTATTTGAAAAAATACATATAATATTTTCGAACTTGTTTTTGTTTAATAAATAAAATTTTCAATTAGTCAAAATTTAATGATATTAACAAAAAAAAATTAAACAAAAATTTATAATTACCTTGATGGATTTATTCTTGTCCTTTATCCAAGTTTACCAATTCAAAAAAAAGAAAGTTTTCGCGGGTAAATATTTACTCTTGCAATCTCTATTTCAGTCGTAGCACTTGTTCGTGACTTCTCAAAATAGATGAATTGATTTCTGGTTCATTTCGCCATCCCGACTAGTGAATCAGTAAGATTCACTTTTGGTAATACATGTGAAGAGATAATTCTAGTCACCTCTTATAAGGATAATTTGATTAAAATAAATTTATTTAATTTGTAATAAATTAATTGAGAATAAATATAAATTTTCATTCAATTTTTTGCCAATATCATAAATTTCGTGAATTTAACTATTAGAGAATTTCATTTATTAATAGAAACAAACATAGTAGGTACGGAATATAATTTCAAAAATCACATAGATTCTATGTAATTACGAAAAGGCGGTGTAATAATCGAAAAAAAAAAAAAAAAGTCCACGCCCGGTGGAAAGAGCTGTGTAGATGCCAGTAGGGTGAGGCTCCATGTCTACCCAAATTTGCTTAAATGGTGAAATTTACAAATTATGAGCAGTTGGGAGTTTAATAAATGAGCAACAACTGCAACATGTTGTGTCTCCAAAGTAAAAAGGAGTTGTTTCTTGTATTGAATTTTCTATTCTAAATTTTATTTTATAGTTTATTTTATTTAATATATAGACATCATATATGCAAAGATTATATTATCTATTTTCTTTAATAAAAGAAGTAAAGATACTATATACCATAAATGAAATAAAAAATGTAATAGGATTTAAATAAAGGAAAAACCAATTGATAATGACATCATTTCAAACAATCATTAACTCATATATACTTGAGTAATGAAGCTAGAACTGATTATGCTTGGCTCACTTGACATTGTAGCATCGTGTAACCTACTTTGATACGGCTGCACACTGTTTACTCTTAGATTTATACACTCAGACTCATAACATACCTCAATTTAAGGGTAAATTATGCGATTGATTTTCTGTACCATGAGGTTTCAGTAAGGATTAAATGACTTTTCCATTTCCTTCTCTTTGAAAGGCTTGCCTGAATAATTTTAATGGCTTTTCTATGAACAGCTATTGTGTAGTAAACACTGAACAGGACCATATATAATCTATAGAGATGGATACAATATCGTGCTGATAACAAAAAAATTATAAGGACAACCTACACATCTAAACCCATCACCACTGCAACAAAATAAAGTAATAACACAAATATTTATAATTCACATATATTAAATGGTATTTCTCCTAATATACTAGGCAGTTTTCCAGGTGGTGAAGTGCTTACCAGAACGGCAGGTGCATTTCCAGAAAAGCTAATAGATCCATGGTGCCGGCAGAATCTTCTTGGAGTTGGTGGCAGAGCTTGCAGTTTTCGCCAATGCTATTCACATCAGACAACTAAGCAGTAGTGTAATTATTTATAAAGGGCCGAACAAGTTATACTGAAAAATTTTGATAATACAAGGCATTAATTTTCTGAAAAAATCTATATGGACATTTCCCAGTTTTCCTGATTCCAGTACAGTTCACATTATAACTGCACAATAATAAGTACAATTGACTTCTTGTTTGAACATAAAATCTCTTCAAATCACACCATTATACCCACAAATTTGTTCTTACAACAGCTCTAAGGGCCACAGAAAGACAATGAAATATAGACAGTTTCCCTATTAATCTCCAATCTCAACTATACTTAGATTCTAACTACTGCCAACCAGTAAACATGAATGCAAAAATTTACAGGGCAGAAGCAGCACAAGAATGACTACTCAGTTATGGGGCATGGTCAATACCATGCCTCCACACATTGTGATTGCTTAAAAGGGACCTTGACTCTACCAAGCTGGAAATATTTTCCACCAAGTGATGCTAATAGTAGCTAGAATAGCCAGAGAATCACATGATTTTCACCCAATGCAGATAGCCAGTACTGATAAGGATCGATCACATTTCAGCATCCTGCTTTATCTGGAGAGCACCCCTAACAACGTCACCCCTTGTAATAATACCAATCTAACAAATGGGAAACAGCAAACTGTAAGATTACTTCTCCGGATAACTGCATCAGAGATGCAGAAAATGAAGTAGAATCAAATTACCAGCTTTCCTTCACCATCTACAACTGGTAAACGGCGGTACTTTGTTTGAAGCAATAACCTACATCAGAATCAACAATACTTTGAATCAAAGATTGTGGATCAATTCAAGTCCACTTTCCAACTAAAGATATTCCTTCCTTCCTAGATCCTCTTCCTACCCAAAAGTTAGAAAACAAGGAGAGATAATAGCCGACATCATGATATCAATTAACGCAATTTCTAATTGACCAAATTTTCAGTAAAGGCACTTCCCTTTTAAATAGTAGTATAATAAATATTTTTCTCCTTCGCCATTATCAGCATGCCACCTTTCTATCCTTATTCTCCCAATGAATGAATAGACTAGTACTCAGTTTGGAAGAAAAAGCTCAAATACCTCACAACATCCTCAAGATTGGTGTTCTCACGCACAACAAGGGGAGCAGGAGTCATAAGGTCACCAACAACCTTCCCATTAGTTTTGCTGAGTAGCTTCTGAATTTCATTAAATGTCTGCAACAGATATAATTTCAAAATACTGATGGAAGTAATAGAGAACACATCTAATCACTCAACTCAAAATTATCCAGGATGGCCTGACTTGATTCTCACATCATATCCAATTCAGTATATAATAAGTACATGGAGAATGAAGTTCAAAGAGCAGACACTTTGTTACTTCTATAAAAGAATATCTCGATTATGGCATCACATGCTATTAGTAAGTGATATCCAGAAGAATGATATTATCTGTCTTTTCATAAACGACTGACAAGTATATTCATGCACACATCATAGCTCTTAGAACATGTCAAGAACCAAAAAATATAGACCATTTTTTTGAGGCAAAATGAAAAAAGAGAAGCACTTCCACCATGTAATATAATATAAAATATAAAAAACACTAAATTATTTTATCCTATGCTGCAACTTCACTAAATACTTCAAAATCCATCCCATTTACACTAGAATATTACTTTCCCTTTAGAAATTAATTAGAAGTAAATGTATATCAGGGAATCGAGTACAAAAAGAAGGAAAACTATAGTCGTCGTTTTCCTTAAATATGATAAAGCAGGAGTAAAGCAGAGAACTGAAAAACATGCTTTGTTGATCTGGAGTGTCAGATAGCAATCTTATGCATTATACATCAAAAGGAAACTCATACTAAGAGGTCTCCACAAGAAAATAAAATGATTCTTATCATTCAAAGAATACATAGTTCAAACACAGAAAGAAGAGTAATACATACTTTCCAAGAGCTATCTACAACCGGAAATATACTTGTTTCCTGTTCCTGACCACCACCTAAGTTTGAGATGAGAAGATAACATAATCAGACATAACCCCTTAAGTAAGGTACTGAAATGTCAATACCAATTTACCCCGAAAAAAGCAGTGAACAGAAAAGAAAACACACAACACAATTAATGAACAATGGTTAATCTAAAATACCCACAAACAGTTTTCCTATGCTGTCCTAAACTACATGAAAACCTGACGTATCTCTGCCAATTATAATTTGTGCATAGTTTAGCAAAAACCTAAAAGATATTATAGTTTCACAACTTCAATAATACCTGAGATAGAGTCAAGTGCCAACAAATCATAGTCAGAAACAACACCGACCTGCAGCAAGATATCTTACTTGTCAAAATTTATAAAGAAAAATAGCTAATCTACAAAATACTACCAGAAAAATGCAGCTGCTCTTCAATGCAAAAGACAACCATACAGGAAATGGAACATTACCAACTTCCAATCATCATCAACCACAGGAAATCCAGTAATTCTTTTCTCAACAAGAGTCTCCAGAGCTGTGCATATATAATTCATAAGTTGCAATTAAATGGATTGAGAAATTTATAACAAACAAACATTCAGCAAATACCTTCATCAACAGTAGTTGTAGGTTTTACCACGTGCAGATGCTCTTTTGTTGTCATGAAATCACCCACGGTATAGATTCCTTCTCTTGGCTGTAAGGTAACAATATACAATTTTAGGATGGCCGGACACCACCTAAGATTTCATTTACAAAAGAGCAAAGGAAAATATCCAAGTCACACTGTCCGTATGTTCCAACTACTCTAACTCA
Source organism: Sesamum indicum (assembly GCF_000512975.1). Lineage (NCBI taxonomy): Eukaryota > Viridiplantae > Streptophyta > Magnoliopsida > Lamiales > Pedaliaceae > Sesamum > Sesamum indicum. The sequence goes on from NC_026154.1 coordinate 15,558,492, forward strand.
CACGTATATTCCTCCAACATCAACCACATTATATGCTCGACAATTGTTATCTTTACCAATTACACACAGAAAAAAAATATCGCAGTATTCTAAGATTTAGAGAGAGAAACACTGATTACTCACGGGAACAGAATTGGTGGTGCCGGCGGCGGCGAACGGAGCAGCATCCAGCCTTCGAAATTCAGAAAATCGACGGCGCCGCCTTCGGCCGGAGGAAGCACTACAGCTAACGGCAGGCTTCAGGCCATAGTACGTGAAGATGCAGGGTAAACTGGAGCTATTGCCGGTGGAAATTACCCCTGAACGTGGAAAAACGGCATGAAAATCGGCGAAAAGAACCGAGTCCATGGGCGCGGTGAGATGCGTGTGAAAAAAGTGAAAAGCAAGAAACGACGATTCAAGTGGAAGTGAGAGAGATATAAAAGAAAATTAAGATATTTCACGTTCCGGACGAAGTCTGTGTGTGTGTTTGAACGGTTGATTTTTGTGTGTGGAGAGTATTCTGTCACACTTTTCTTGTTAAGGAAACGCCAGCAAGGTCGGTGCTCCGTGAGATGATTAGGACGCGTTTGGTCTAACTCGGATCAATTACGTAATAATTACAACTTCCCTTTACTCTTTCTCGACGCCAATAGATGTCCATACTCTAATTACATGTAATTGATTTTGTATAATTATATTTTTTATTAAAATTTATTTCATTATATTCTTTTATTAATTTTAAATAGATATTGAATTAATAGTGGAGTGTATACTACTATACTATGTGTGTGTTTGCAAATGTTCAAAAAAACGCTTATCAATTTAATGTTGAAGATATATTAAAAAAAAGTGTAATTTTACTATGATTTATGTCTTTGAACTGCTTAATTAAGTTAATTTAAGGATAAATTACACCTATCTCCTCTGAGGTCTGGTATAATTATGAATATCACTCGTTGTTTGAAAAATTATACATACCCCCTAAAATGAAGAATAATTATGTAGCCCATAGTGAAGTGAATATTACTATTCTACGCTTATTGAAATTTTTTAAAAAATAAAAAGAGTATTTGAAAAATATAAAAAGATTAGGGTGGGTAAAATAAATATTTCATAGGAAATATTAGTTCATAAAAATATTTTAAAAAAATTTATAAAATATATAAAATTTTAATTTATAATGCAAAAGGACATTTGTTCAGATCAACATAAAATTTAAATGAAAATATAACGGAATGGGCTCGTTGTTATATGGATGTTGAAATTAAGGGAATATTTCAAACAATGAAGAGGCATTTATAGTTATATCAAATATCAGGGGAGGTAAGTGTGATTTGCCCTTAATCTAAACTAAAATACTGCAACTTCCTATTAATTTCTGTTGCTTATTAGTACAATTATAAATAATAAGTTATTTTTTCAAACACTTAAACTTCAAACTTTTTTTATTTTTTATTTTTATTTTTAAACACTCCCAACTTTTATTACTGCGTAATTTATATTTTTTTTATAATTTATTTTCAATATCGAAGTATAAGTTATTGCAAAAACTTATATATGTATGGGTGTGATGCTAAATACGAGTATTTATATTATCAATTATTTCCAAATATTTTCTAAATTTAAAATTATCAGCATTAGTGCAAAATCCTTTTAGTAAAGCATTATTTACTTCTAACCCTTCTTTTGACAAATTTTTATCCAGCTTTTGGTCGCACCAACCAAACACGCCCCAGTTTATTCCATGCAATTGGTGGGGATCGGCGACGATTTTGTGGACGTTTGGACCCGCAAAGTTATGGCGCGGTGGCTAAAACGAGTGGTTGTCGATTAACGTGCAGCTGTTGATATATTTGAAAAACAGTTGTAACATATAAAGCTGTACTCCCCCCACACTTGGAAAAAATCAAGCCGTACTCTTTTCTTTTTGTTATTGCATATTTGTAAAGTTCACGGCTTATTTTTATTTTACTTCCTACAATTTTAATTAATTTTTAAATATTTCTGAAAAAGAAAATCAATATTGTTTTTCCGAAAAAATTTCGGCCACTTTTTTGTCAAAAAATTAATATTTATCAAAAATATCCTAAAAAATAATAATATAATGCGTTCAAAAAATGCACGGGTCTAATGGATTTAGACTAAATGCATATGCGGTCTGAATGGGACCTATAAAAAAAGCATTAGCACTGCGACTCCCATATTAGTATTAGATTTGAGGTTGAATAAAGTAAAAAAGTAAACAAATATGATTGAAAATCGAGATATGGTGAATAAAATTGATGAAAAGAACAAAAACACATTATAATGTGCTTGTAGGGTCTTTAAAGAATTGTTAGAGAGTCAGAGAGGTGTACCCTTGTATTTATAGGAGGAGTACCCCTGTCTGTAGGGGGTGTATCCCACTCACGAGAATCTTGCGAGAGTTGGTTGGAATGAATAGAATAAGAGATAAATCATCCTTATCCGTAACTAAGAGTGCTTTAATAGAAATCCTCTTTATCTTGGGATACCCCTCACCTATAAGGAATCCCAGCTACTAGGGAATCCCTCCTTGCTTACGTGGGACTCCTAGGGCTGATATGGTCCGAGAGTGTTACTGACACCTAGGCCAACTGGATGACACGATGGAGTTTGGGTTGTCATGTGTGTAGATTCGAATATTTTGTCGGGCTTTAACCATGGTTCAAGCCAGGGGATATCCTGGACCTCCTCCTTTCTTCTTGGGTTATCTGGGCTTACCTAGTTAGACTATGGGCCGAGACATCCTTGGCCTCTTGGGAGCATTATGGTTGTCCTAGACATCCCAAGAGTATCATAGGCCTTTCGTTTTTTTCTTCTTTTTTGGGCTGATTGGACATCTTTGGGACAACTTATTTTTATACACATCAATAACCCCCACTCTAATAAGTGAAAATTTCGACATTTATTAGAGTAGTCATTTTCAGAGGTGAGACCCGAAGAGGGAGTTTTTTTTTTCATTTGTTTTGAATTCCTGCAAAAAAAACGTTAGTGGCATAAGCTTACTTAGAAAAAGTGACATGCATAAAAATAGATTGGCCTAAAGAGGCCTGAATGATCTAAAAATAAGAAAAAAAATTGAAAGGGCAGTAAAATTTTAAGAGGCCCAAGAGGATTTGGCAAGAGTCTTTGGCGGGTGCCCCTTAGAAAGCAGACAGGCGAGCGGCCTTAGCAGGTACCGCCTAAAAAACAGACAGGCAGGCGGCCTTGGCGGATGCCCCTCATAAAACAGATTGACAAAAGGAGGAGGTTGAAGGCATCCCCTTCCATTTGGCTCATGAAGAGATCTAAAGCTTAAGCCAAGCCCATCAATCCATGATGAAGATAATCCATTGAAAAATTATCAGGCTCAAACCAAGAGGGAAACCCAGTACACTAAGATCGGCCCAAGAAGAAGACTTGATAAGAGGCTTGCTTTCCAAGCCCAGCCTTGGGGGAAGGGAGACGCCCTAAAAAAGCTGGACTCCTTATAGAAGTAGGAGTTCTTATGTAAAAGGAGTCCTCCTCCAATCGAATACGTGTTGTTCAAGTCAAGGAGGAGATAAGATTGTGGTTTATCCCTGGATTTTCGCCTTCTTTCTTGAAAGTGCAGGTCACCCCAAAGTTCTTGTGAAGAGGGACTCATTCTCTATAAGTACAGGAAGCATCCCTTAATACAGATACCTGCAACCCTCTTCAAAAAGCTGAAAATTGTCTTGCTATTTCACTGCAACTCTCAACTCATGTTTTTGTCGTATTTTACTCACGACATTTTTATTGTTATTTTAACTTCTCATTTCAGCATCCCTCAAGAGGGACACCTTTGGTCCACGAAGAGGGACGCCTTCTTCAATCCTCTAAGAGGGACACCTTTAGTCCTCCAACAGGGACGCCTTCAATCCTCCAGTAGGGACGCCTTCCGTCCTCCAACAAGGACGCCCTCTTTACTCCTCCAATAGGGACTCCATCTTCCGTCCACCAAGAGGGACACTTTCAGTCCACTAAGATAGACATCCTCTAAAATTTGGAAAACCACTCTCTATTCTTGCTTTAACATTCGAATTTGCATTTTTAGCATGATTTCTGTCACAAAATTGCTTACTCTATCACGATTTTTTTATTATATTTTATTTCTTACGATTATTTTTCTCCTAAATTCAATACTAACTTGGGCATCGGAATACTAACGCCTTTTTTGCAGGTCCCCCTTCAGAATTGGCATTTGCTTTTGTCTAACCTCTGAACATAGTTTATATCAATTGGACCCGTACGTTTTTTGAACGCATCAAATAGATAATCTTTTTACAATAACAAAAAAAAAAAGATAAATTATTACCTAAATTTTTGAATAAAAATAATATATATGTGCACTCATGCTAGTCGAATATTAATATAGATATATAATTGATATGCACTAATTATTTTTAGTCGTATAATTTATAATGAATTGAATAATATTTTTCAATAAATATAATATCAATATCGATTTTATTTCTATTCAATTATAATATTTTATTAGTAGATAATAAAATATTTTCTCTTTTTTAAATATTAGAAAAAAAATTAAATAGTAAAAAACTTCTTTAAATTCTAAAAAGAGTGTGTATATTTGTGTGTGTGTGAGAGTGAGAGAGAGAGAGAGAGTGGATTGGTTGAGAGAGTGTGTGTAAGTGTATGAATAAAAATATTTTAGTCTTATGATATATTAATTTTATATAACTTATAAAATGTTATACAAAAAATTGAAAAAGTTAATATTTTTTATAAATAATCTATAAGATTCAAAAATATTTTTATTTTAAAATTTTATAAATTAAAAAATAAATAATTGAATAAATATTTAAAATTTAAAAGCTCTTAAATATGTTAAAAGATATTATGAAAAACTTATAAGATTAGCCAAACACCCTTGGACTCTATATGGAAAAAAAAATAAATTTAGACATTGCACTCTTGCTTTGCCGAATGTATAAACCGTTGCACGTTTGTCTACTGCAGAGTCCGGATTTAAATTTCCAGCCAATAGAGAAAAGGACGTTTATCTCTGAACACGTCACCTCTGAAATCCAATTGGGGCCCAATCCGACTGATCCGACGGAGCGCATCTCGTATCAGAGATTATCTAGGGTTTGAGTGTGCACATCTAATCCCCTATACCCCGGCCCATTATAAATAACGCCGCCCTAAAATTCCTTAAATTTTTGTAGTGCGCAGTTCAAACCTGCCCTCCAATTTTTCTCCTTTGCAATCTCCGCCATCTCTCGGCGTCGCCGCCCGTCGTTGCTGGCGGTGATTGTTCCTGCACTCCGTCGGATCTCCGACCTATGAGTCCTTCCCTCTCCTCTCTTTATTGAAAAACTCAAAAAAGAAAAAATTAGAAAATTTCGTTGAAAAAAGAAATTCTGAATTTCATCATCTATCTCGCTTTCGGTCAAGCAATTAAATCTGTTTGTGATTTTATTTCTTTTCCTTTGATTTTGATAATAAAAAGAGGAGAGGGAAGTAATTAGAAAAAAAAACCAAAAAAATTACAAACTCTTCGAAAAAAATATTTTGTCTGTTGTATTAGGGCTTTTTTTGGTTGAATTGATGGCAGCGCAGGTTCAGATGCAGCCTCAGGTGCAAGTGGTGAATGCCGCGTCGTCTGGCGGCGCGCCGTTCGTGACTTCTCTGTACGTCGGCGATCTCGACGCGAACGTCACCGATTCCCAACTCTACGATCTGTTCAGCCAGATGGGGGATGTGCTGTCGGTTAGGGTTTGTAGGGATTTGACTAGCCGGCGCTCGCTCGGATATGGCTACGTCAACTACGGCAACCCTCAAGATGGTACGAAATCTGTGTTACTTTATATTGTAACCACAAATTTACATTATAACGTCGTCACTTGGCTCTTCCTCTGAACTGACCATGATCAGGCTTCAGACTTGGCATCTTTAGTCATGGATGAAAGAATATATTACAATTCGTAGACAACCAAGGCCCATAAGTAAGCTGAGCCACAGCATTACAAAGACTAGCGGCAATTTTGCAACCCCCCCTCCTTTGGCACACATGTCCTACTTTTGTTGAAGAAAGAGGAGAATTTTGGTGACTTGTGTAATAGAGGGACTACACAGACATTAGAATAATAATAATAAAACTGTTCAGCTACAACCATTACTAACAAAAAAAGAATAGTGGTGTGATGAGCTAGGTGTTTGATTGTTATGTTGGCTTCATGCCATATTAATTACGCAGGCTGAATGGAGTTTCTATCTTGTTGCTCTGTGTATGGTTAAATCAGTATTATATTGCTGAATATACCCTTGAGTTTTAAGTGATTAGAAGGGTAATTCAATATGATAAACAAAGCTATCCGAGTTCCATGGATTTTATTTTAACAGGATAGCAATTAACGCATATGCCTTTATGTCTTCATCGATTTGGTTAGGTGAAAGGCTTTAAAAAATTGGGAATATGATAATTATGATGGGGCATGTGCTCCTACTTTACTATTTTGAAGCCATTTTGCTCTTACTCATCAGTGACAGCAAGCCATGCTGTTGCTTTTAACATCATGGAGATTGGAGGACATACTTGATGCCTGTGAAAATGTATGGCATTTTCTTCCTTATGCTGTTAGGTTATAAATTTAAAATTAACTATTTAGCATCTCAAAAAAATGCTTTTAGTGTTAATTGAACATTGTCCCCATAGGAATGAATAAGATGAAGCTGATACTGTAATTTGCCAGGTTTGAGAGTCCTAATTTTAGAGCTGTTGTGAGCTGTTGTGTTGCATTTGTTTCTTATACTGTAACCAGATTTCCTTTCTTAACTGCTTTCTGCATCGCAACTATTAAGGTTACCTATATCTGCCTTAATGCCATGCCTAATCGTTCTTTCATTATGTTCATCTTAGCTGAGAGAGCATTGATAGACCTCAACTTCACTCCCCTCAATGGAAAACCCATTAGGATAATGTATTCTCATCGAGACCCCAGTGTTCGCAGAAGTGGTGCTGGAAATATATTTATTAAGGTACTGTCCCCTATCTCCTATTCAATTTTTAGTTGCATGGATGCCATATCTCTGGTAGCTTACAGTTTGTAAGTTAAACAATTTTCTGGATGGCTGGAAGCACCATCTTTACTGCTTTCACTGGTTACATGTATTTTGTTCTGACTAGAATCTGGACAAGGAAATTGACCACAAAGCTCTGCACGATACATTTTCTTCCTTCGGTAGCATCCTGTCGTGCAAAGTTGCAACAGATTCTTCTGGTCAGTCCTTGGGCTATGGTTTTGTGCAATATGCTAGTGAGGAATCTGCACAAAAAGCTATTGAGAAGCTCAATGGCATGCTATTGAATGGGAAGCAAGTATATGTGGGACCTTTCCTTCGCAAGCAAGAAAGACAGATGTCAATAGACAAAACCAAATTCACTAATGTGTTTGTGAAGAATTTGTCTGAATCAACAACTGAAGAAGATCTTCAGAAGGTATTTAGTGAATTTGGACCAATCACCAGCATAGTTGTGATGAGAAATGAAGATGGAACATCAAAATGCTTTGGATTTGTTAACTTTGACAATTCGGATGATGCTGCTAGAGCTGTTGAGTCCCTTAATGGCAAGAAATTTGATAACAAGGAATGGTATGTTGGGCGAGCCCAAAAGAAATCTGAGAGGGAGCTAGAATTGAAACACCGCTTTGAACAGAGTGTGAAGGAAGCAGTTGACAAATCACAGGGGTCAAACCTATATGTGAAGAACTTGGATGATACCATTGATGATGATAAGCTGAAGGAATTGTTCTCTCCATTTGGTTCGATAACTTCATGCAAGGTTGGTGGATGGTTTCACCCTTTGGTTGGTTATTGGCATCCCTCATCCTTGAAGTTATTATCATATAAATAGGCAATTGTTTACCTCATTTGCTCCACTGTCTACATAGGTGATGCGAGATCCAAAAGGAATTAGCAGAGGATCAGGCTTTGTTGCTTTTTCATCGCCTGAAGAGGCTTCTAGAGCTGTGAGTTTATTGTCATGCGTTCTATTCGCTTATGCCTTTACACCTTATTATCTATTATTGATCAGAGCTCTATCTTTGTTTGTTCTTTAGCTTTCGGAAATGAATGGCAAGATGATTGTTAACAAACCTCTTTATGTTGCACTTGCTCAACGGAAAGAAGATAGGAGAGCACGGCTACAGGTACACATCAAGGTTCTTTTTTGGTTCTTTTGAATCTGCTATCTAGAAGCCTTGTGATGAGAAATGAAAAACCAAATGGCTAAAAGATACTCCTATCTGATCCTCCTTTTCTTGTTAGTTTAATTGCTTTTATTGGTAATTTTATGTAATTGTTGCATGAATATGTTGATCCCTTATGATGTTATCCAGGCTCAATTTGCTCAAATGAGGCCAATTACAGTGGCACCTACTGTTGCACCTCGTATACCGATGTATGCTCCTGGTGGTCCTGGTCTGGGGCAACAGATATTCTATGGACAACCTCCACCTGCCATTATTCCTCCCCAAGTAATATATCTTTCTCCTTTTATGATTCTGAAGTCAAGGTGGATTTCAATTGTTTGAGATAGAATGCTTGTTTAAATGAGTCTTATACGATGCTTATGTGACTGATATTGATGGTATGCTAACTATTTTTTGCTCTTTGAGAAAGGCAGAGGATGTTATATGGAGAAAAAGATAAATGTGTATTACGTTTCTTTTGGTTTCTGAAATTGAAACACATTTGTTCAGCTCCAATTTTTTATTTTATTTTATTTTTTAAATTGAAGATACATCTTCATTTTCTGCCTATTTAGGAAACCCATCCCTAGAGCCATTACCATTCCAGGGGCCAAAGTCTCAATTAAAGTAAAGATGGAACTGAAATTGAAGGAATTGGGATATGTAATTTTTTTGTCCTAATCTACAATATCAGGACCAATGTTTATCGGTTTCCATTTTTACAACTTAGCAATTCAGAATATGCATTGAACTCTGATTTGAATCACCCACTTCAACTTAAGCATGCCCCTGATCCCCATAACCAAATTGAAATGCTAATTTTCCCAGCAATATTCTGAATTGATGAGTTGGGGCTATTTTCATGACTGAAAGATGCTTAAATGTATTTATCCCTTGCCTTTCTTTTCAGCCTGGGTTTGGGTATCAACAGCAACTTGTACCTGGTATGAGGCCTGCTGGGCCTCTTATGCCCAATATGTTTGTGCCTATGGTCCAGCAAGGTCAGCAAGGTCCACGTCCTGGTGGAAGGAGAGGTAATGCTGTTCAAATGCAACAGGGCCCACAGCCAGTTCCCGTAATGCAACAGCAGGTTTGTGGTACTTTCGCTTATGGCTTTGTATATTTAAACCTTTTGTTCACCGTTTATTGACTCTTCTGTGCAGATGGTTCCAAGGGGACGTGGTTATCGCTACCCTCCTGGACGTGGCATGCCTGATGTTTCCTTGCAAGGTGTGGCTGGAGGGATGATTTCAGTACCATATGAAATGGGTGGCTTGCCATTGCGTGATGTGGGGATGCCTCAGCCAATTCCCATTGGAGCTTTGGCATCTGCCCTTGCAAATGCTTCTCCTAGCGAACAGAGGACGGTGAGCATTTACTTCTCTGTCTCTCATTTGCAAATTCTCTTATAGAATGGTCTGGCTCCCCTCATTAGGTGCAATGTTATTTCCAATTTATGTCTTGTAGCTTTCCTCACTATTATGTTTGGATTGGTTATGGGTCATTGCTTATATTTTGATGCCATATGAACATAATTGAATAATGCAGATGTTGGGTGAAAATTTATACCCACTTGTCGAACAACTGGAGCCTGAGACAGCCGCTAAGGTCACCGGCATGCTTCTGGAAATGGATCAAACAGAGGTTTTGCACCTTTTGGAGTCGCCAGAAGCTCTGAAAGCTAAGGTAGCGGAGGCTATGGATGTCCTTAGGAATGTGTCTCAGCAGCAGGCCAGCAACCCAGCTGAGCAATTGGCTTCATTATCATTGAACGAGTGATCTTGTCTTTGGATCACCTGCAGGAGAAGTGTAATAATGCTGGTTTGGAACATTATCACACTAAACTATCATACTGCCAAGGGCACTGGTTTTAATATGCATTTCGTTTGAAGCGTGTGACGTGTTTATGCATTCTGCTGACTCTTTGAGGCTTGCCCATATTGGATGTTTAGATGTATGGCTATTGAAGCTTGTACTGGTTGTGGATTTGTATCTGATAGGTGTAAAACCTGATGCTTTTGAACACAGTTTGTTCATGTTTCATTTATTATATTTCTTTCTTAAGATTGTGCCATGCGATTCATTCTTTGTATTTTGGTCATTTTATTTTTTCTTTCGAAACTGAAAAATAAGGATGTGGGGTCTGATTTTCTTTTGGTGATTCAAGTCATATATTTTAAAGTTGACATCATTTCTTTACCCATTTAAGCTTGATTTCCTGAGGTTGTCGAGCTCGAGCTCAGATTTTTTGCCGAGCTTGATTCGTTTACATTCCTACTATCGACTCACATTAAAAATGCAAGTCTATCTCATTTTGGGGTAAACTTGCATTTATTTATTTATTTTTACAATATTTATAGTTTATTATTAAGTGGGAGCAACATTTTAATGTTTCACTTTTTATTAGTAAACTAATTTATATATTATTTTAATGTTTTATTTATTTATTTATTAATTTCCCACCCTCCCATTTTCTACACCTCACCTGACAAGCCTAATAATTTCTTTTCCGTCTCAGCTTTCCAAAACATCCAATCTACACTATCCTCGAGGCAACCTCAACCTTCAACTCGGATCATATGGTTGGCTTACATCTTAGCTGAAAATTAACCAGAATATATGAAAATTATTATTTTATTTGAGTGATTAATTGATTTACCATCATAGATATGTAACAGATGATTTTTATAATCTAGAGCTCCTCATTGCCTTGAAGAATGATTTTCTTTTATTTCCCAAAAAAGAGTGATCTCCCCTTATGCTAGGAAGAGAGCCTTTCTATACTAACCAACTAATTAAGGTAAGTGATAGACTTTTACTTTTTCGCCCTCGTCTCTTGGGATTTTGTGTACAGATGGAAACTTCTTGAAGGGGCAAAATTGTCTTTTCATGGACTCTTCATAAATGTCTTAATTCCCTTGATGTGGTCATAATCCCATCAATCATGCTATAATTGCTTGAATTACTTTTGATTTCCTAAAGATTAAACTTCTCATTGATGGGAGGCATTAAATGTAATTGGCGCTTTTTTTTTTTTTTGGAAATAAGGGCAATAAATTAATAATTAAATAAATTGATTACAATTATTTATATCGAATTACAACAATAATATTCTAATTAATAATATGAAATAAGTTAGATCCAATCAACACATACTGTTCAGTAAATGACATACCATGCATAAAGTAGACCTCGAACTCATAATTTCTAAAATTATGGAATCTCAACTTTACCAACTAAGCTAAACATCATTAACAATGTAATTGACTTTCTAATCTTTCCATAGTGAAGTCGAAGGTTCCTCTTATTTTGTATCTACCTTCTCGTCCTCTCTTCCTTTTATTTTCCACTTTCTTGTTTTGGCGAAGGTAATGCATTTGTGTAGTGCTTTTTAAATTTGGATACGGTCGACACCACAAACTCACAATTCATCTTAAATTTCCCTTTCAACTACTTGTCTGCTTCATCTGACTTCTATCACAAGTTCACAAGTGTAACCACCCACACTAAAATTTTGAAATAATTTATCAAATTTAAATATTTAAATAAATCAACTAATAATTAAAATTTTTAAATTAAGTTCAATGACAAATTTAGTAAAGTAATGTATTTGTAATAAACACTCCCTAAATTTGGGTCTTATGAATTTTACTAATTCATCCAAGATAAATACAATTTTTTTTCCTTAAATTTTGTATAGACTAATTGGGTCGAAGCATGCTTAAAAACAATCTGTTATGGGTCTATTTATATCAAATCTCGTGGTATTAAAGTTCAATAGAAATGAGATCAAACTACCCAAAACATCCTCGCCCATGCCTTAAAAAGGGACATCCACCGCATACTCCAGATACATTACACACACATGGCTAACACATACATACAACAAATCCAATACTCGGTTCTATGTACATTTCGCCACTTATAAAAATTATAACTCTTTTATTTCTTGATATTTTCTAGTCTCAAAGTCGAAATTTATGTGAACAATAATCAAAAATGTATTTGCATTAACAAAATGGGAATGGGACCCAACATGAATTGGAATGGAGGAAACATATATAACGAATCCAGTAAGGAGGAGAAACCAATGAGATATCACACAAGAACAAACATAATTATGTGGGGAAAAACCCATACTAAGTAGAGTTGATCGATCTAAGCTAGATTTCGGCCTCCACAAGGAAACCACAACGCGGTCGTCTAAGGAAATCGGACATCTGCTGTATTTCTCTTAGAATTCTCTTACCATTTTCCACGAAGCTGCCTACAAACCACTTGTTCTTCCTCTAGCTTTCTCACCATGTACCCACCTCACATTATTATAAATACGGATAATTGTAATCTTCTTTTTTGAAATTTTGTGTAATTACACATAAATTTTTTATAACTTAGAAAATTACATCTAACACCTCTGAGGATTGCTTTCGTCTAACAAATAAGTCTCCCCATTAGTCCAAATTCACTGAATTTGCTGACATTCATAATTTAAAAAAACAAAAATTGAATAAAAATTGATATTTATTTCGATTGACTGATTACTGGCTTATTGCAGGTTGAATAATCTTTTTTGAACTATACTATCCTTATAACAATGAAGATATACCTTCTCATATGCATTAACGCATTGAGACGTATGAGGGTAATCTGATCGTAAAAAGATTTTTGAATTATACTATCCGGTGAAGATATACCTCCTCACATGCATTAACGCATTGAGACGTATCAGGGTAATTTGATCATAAAAAGATTTATTTGACCTGACCTGCAATAAGTCAGTAAAGGGTCAATCAGGGGTTAATATAATTTTTTTTTATTCTTTTTTTTAATATCAGCAATTCAATGAATTTTAGCTAATTGAAAGACTTATTTGTTAGACAAAAGCAAACCTCAGGGGTGTTAGATGTAATTTCTCAAACTATAGGGGCTCTATTACACCAAACCTTAGGGGAGGATAGTATATTTATCCCTTAAAAATATGTGATAATTACATTTACTCTTATTGATCTGTGTTCTATTTACACAAATTATTAATGCATTTTAGATAATTACACATACACTAACAAAAACGTCACTATTATGTACAAACCGCCGTTACTTTTAAAGAATTACACATACACCCCTCTAAAACGTCGACGTCGTTACAGAAGCTACCCCTGCTTTTTGGTTGTCGGGGGTAGTTTCTATAATCATACAAAAGACAAAATAATTTATATACACAGACCATAAGTTAGAGAATATAAATATAATTATTCTTGAAAATATCAGAGTATGGAGTGTGACCTAGTACAAGCAATTGATAAATAACATTTTATTACGATTCACTTGAAATTATTCTAGTGGAACTCAATCTTAAAAAGACTCCATTTGAATTAATAAATTTAAAATTATGGATCAAATCCTTAGCGACAAATTACTTAAATTTGTATGAATGTATAAATTTGAATTATGTTTGCTCAAGATCGATGAATTTCAAATTCTTTTAATATAAAATTATATAATATCAAATCCCCTTAAAAACAGATCTATTTATAGTCTTAAAATAATTTATCGAACAAGAAAGTGTAAAAAGAATTCGTAGTTGGAGTTAGAAGAGGCTTTTGTAATTTTAATTGTTTCTTTATCACACTAATGGTAGAAAGGTGAAAAATCTTAGATAGAGTGGGTGAGCTATAGCGTCGGATTATGGTTGGCACAAAACCCTGCAATTTCGCTCTTCATTTAATATAGTTAGTCCAAACACGGCCTTATTGTTTAAGTTTGTTTTTTTTTTTAATTATTTAGAGTTGGACTTGCGAGAAGTCTTTGAATATTATAAGCATCCCTATTGAATGGTAGGAAATTGACGTTTACTCTTTTTTCAAATGAAAAAAAGCATATGTAGATATATTTTACTGATTAGGGGAGTGTTTGTGCAAGCTTTGTAAAAATATTCTTTAGTTTTTGGGCTTAGAAAAGTACTTTTAAAGTGTTTGAAATATTAGGCTGTGTTTGGATTCGCATTTTTGTATTTTTTGAGATAAAATAAAACACACTCAATGTTTGTTTTTGTGTTTTTACACCTTATCTGTGTGTTTTTTTATTTTTCAACTTTCTACATAATATATATATATATACATAATATAAAACAAACATGATTTAACAATAAACAGTAATTTTTGTCTCTAAAAAATACAACATTAAACATAAAATATTTATATATAAAAATATATGATTTGACAATGAACAGTAATTTTTGTCTCTCAAATCCCAATATCAAACATACACTATTTATTTTAAAATATTTTAAATTACCCCAAAACACAAACCCAAACATATCATCTATTTTCAACACACACTTACTTATCTCTATTTTTCTCTCTCTAATTTCAAAACACAAAACAAAATAACTAAAACACAGATCCAAACACAATGTTAGTTTTTGCTTTCAAAACTGCTTGAAAAATTAATTTTAAGCCAAAAGTTAGAAACATTTTGGTGGTGCTCTAACTACTTTGACTTTTTTTCCTAAATATATTCAACTTTCTTTGGACTATTTTACCCTCCATATCAAAATCTTATTTTGATTCGCCTTTTAATTTATTTTTAAAATTTTTCATCTAAAGTTGATGAAAGAAGTTTCAAATAATTAGAATACTTTATTACTAACAAAATTTATAATTTCACATATTTAATATTTTAAAATTTTTAGATTTTATTTTCTTTATTATGGGATATTATTTCTATATCATAAAAAACATAAATTAAATTGCTATGATTAATTAAAAAAATATATTTTTTGACAATCATGCAAGGTTATCTATTTTAGGAACATTATTGAGCTAAATATTTACCATTAATATTTAATATTTTAATAATATAAATGATAAATATTTCTAAAATTAAATATAAAATATATTAGTTGTAATATAATTTATTGTTTTTTGTGAAAAAAATATTATTATCACAAGATAAGTGCAAATAATAAACAATCCAGTATCTTTTTTTAATGCATGTGGACAATATGGCCATTAACCAATTAACTTTATTTTTGCAAACACAATCTAATTTTTACTTTTTTTTACAAATATTATCCACTTTTAATTCTGTTACAAATTCCAATTTTCTCTACTAAAATCACTTCTCCAAAGTAGAAGTTTTCGCCTACACTCCCTTAATAGATTTCTTTTCTTCTTAAAATTTTTAGAACGTATTACATATTAGGCGTATATAAATATTTAATATACAATATCTATTAAGAGATTGTTTGCAAGCGTTTTTAAACATCTGACTCCAGAAAAGTATTTAGAAGTGTTTCAGTTGTCAACTTCTATTTTTGAAACGACTAAAAAAAGCACATTTACACTAAAAGTTAGAAGCACCTTAGGAGGTGCTTATAGCTGTTTTGGCTTTTTTATAAATAAATCCAACTTTACTCTTATTATAATAATCTTAATCAACTTCATTGTTTTTAATTTATTTTTAAAATTATAAAATTAAAGTTGATATTGAAGTTTTCAGATAATTCGAATAATTTAACAATGATCATATTTATACTTTCACATATTTAATATTTTATTTGCTATATTATTTTAATTATATTGTTTCGTTCATATATCACTATTTGATTAATTAATAAAATATTTTTTTTATAATCATACGAGTTTAATTGTTATGTATGAATCAATAAATATATTACTTAGTAGAAGTATTATAAAATCAAATATATTTTTTAATATTTCAATATAAAATATATTAATTAATATTTTTTGAAAATTTGATAATATAATTAATATAAAAATGAAGAATAATAGTATTAATTAATAAATATGTGAAAAAAATTAAAAAAAATATAATAAAATGGTAAGTGTTGTAAAATAGGGTTGAAGTGCGTACTAATAGTCCTAAAAAGTTAAAACACCTAATTTGAAGAGAATTTCAAGTGCAGTATATTTGATCGTATCAACGAATCACCATATGAACGCGTCACCTCCGTGGGGCCCACTCACCCCTCAACTATAAAACCTGCCGCTTCAAATTCCTTGGACTCCTCCAGGGCGCTGCTTCTCCTCTTCAACTTCTCTCTCCTTCTCCTTCTCCTTCTCCTCTTCAACTTCTCTCTCTCTCTTTCTGTATATATATATATATATCTATATATATTTACCGGTCACGCGCCGCCGGCACTATCTCTCTCCATCTACCAAGATACCACCTTCTCTCTTCTCTGTTTTGATTTATTGAGAGAAGGAAAAAGTCTCACAGAGCGATAGTCGTTTTTCTGGAGTATCGAAATTTCAAATTTTCGACGATTTTTTGATTGGTTATTCGTTCCTTCATTGATTTTTGAGAACGTGTAGAAGATTTTATTTATTGTTTGATATCTTACTTGCTCTTTGTTGTGATTTCTGATCACAAGAGGAGAGACAGGGTTGAGAACCGGAGACTTCTGTGTACAGGAAAAAATTGCTGTATTTTACTCATATTGACATGGAGACCGGGTCGAATGCCGCGGCACAGACGGCGGCGCAGTCTGTGACGGCGCTGTATATCGGAGACCTTGATGCGAGCGTGACGGAGGAAGAACTGAGTCGTCTCTTCGGTCAGGTAGGCGATGTGGTCTCCGTCAAAATATGCACGAATCCAACTACCGAGCGTCCACTTGAATATGGTTATGTCAACTACAGCAATCCCCAAGACGGTATATTCCTCTCTTATGATCGATGTGAGAATTACTCGAATGCCTGTATTTACAGAATTACTACTGTTTGGAAGTGCCTTCGTTTTTCACAACAAATTTGGAATGTGAAATTACTTTTTGTATATGCCTTTATTGATGGATATTTATTTATTTCTATTTTTGCTTCTTACTTGCAGATTAGTTTCATCTTTGTTCTTCGAATTAGGAAGTCGAGTTCAATTATTGTTTTTTATGTGTTGAACCGTGGAATTGGTCGTCTGTTTCTTCAACAATCTGGATGTAGAGGTAGTGGTGTTGAACATGAACAAACAAGTAGACTATTTTAAGTCATTACGTATGAGAAAAATAGTAGAAATCAAGTGAATGGGGGGAAGTCTCTGGCCCAAATGAATATTTTCAGCTTGTAAGACTTATGCATATAATTTTTCTTTTGACCGAATGTCAAGTAATTTATTTACATAATTTTACAATTTTCTCTTTATTCATATGGTAGTTGACCTCAAAAAGGTAATGAAGTGCAAAGAATATATGAATATTTGTTTTTGTTTAGTTTAATACTACTTACAGGATTAGAGAATTTGAGCACCTAATTCTCTTAATACTCAACTCCAGGTTGATTGAATTCAATATTGACATTAGTCTAAGAATTGAATCTATTTGAGTAAACTTATTTTTTTGTTCAATTTGACCTGTCATGAAGGAGTTACTCTTATTTATTCTAAGCTGGATAATCTGGTTGTAAGTTTTGATTTTCTGTACTACCATTTCCTCTTTCTTTCTTTTTTTTTGGTTCTTTCTGTTGCGCTATTCTTGACGTTCTCTCTTTGTGTTTGTAATAGCTGCAAAAGCCATTGAGGATTTGAACTTCACTCCTCTAAATGGAAAATGTATTAGGGTTGCATATTCTAATCGAGACGCAAGTGTACGTAAAAGTGGTACAGGGAACATATTTGTTAAGGTATTCATGCTTATCTTTTCGTCATTTACTTATTATGAATTCTAGACCATCTTAGTTTTCAGTTTGGCCTCTCTTTCCTTTTCCCCAAGTAAATTTGATGTTACTCTTGCAGAATTTGGATAAAGAGGTTGACCACAAAGCACTATACAATTTGTTTTCTCCATATGGGAACATTATTTCGTCAAAAGTTGAAACTGATGCTTCGGGTCAGTCAAAGGGCTATGGTTTTGTGCATTATGACAATGAGGAAGCCGCACGGAATGCTATTCAGCACCGAAATGGTGCAGTGCTGTTTGGCAAAGAATTGTACGTAGGACCTTTTGTTAATAAGCAAGATAGGGAGACGTCTGACAAGACTAAGTTTACCAACGTATTTGTTAAGAATCTTTTTGAATTGACAACCGAAGAAGATTTGAAGATCACATTTGGTGAATTTGGATCAATCACTAGTGTAGCAGTGATGCGAGATGAGTATGGAAATTCCAAATGCTTTGGGTTTGTCAACTTTGAGAATGCAGAGGATGCTGCAAAGTCAGTTGAAGTACTTAATGGCCAAATATTCAATGGCAAGGAATGGTATGTGGCAAGAGCACAAAAGAAATATGAAAGAGAACGAGAACTAAAGCTTCGCCAGGAGCAGATTGCAAAGGAGGCACATGAAAAATCATTAGGCCTCAACAATCTCTACATAAAAAATTTAGATGACACGATTGACAATGACAAGCTCAAGGAATTGTTCTCTCCATTTGGTACTGTAACATCATGCAAGGTTAGTGGAGAACATTAATTAGAAAGTCTTTACAATTTTGATTCATTGATTGTGTCAATCATTAAGAAATTGCCTTATTTCATCTCCAGATTATGTGTGATGCAAAAGGATTAAGTAAAGGATCAGGCTTTGTTGCGTTCTCCACAAGCCAAGAGGCTTCAAAAGCAGTAAGACATATTCACATACCATTTAGTCCAAATAAGCAAAGGCCAAAACTAATATTGTTTCTTTGGCAGATTTCAGAAATGAATGGAAAGATGGTTCACAGCAAGCCCCTTTATGTTGCCATTGCAGAAAAAAAGGAAGCTAGAAGAGCACGGTTACAGGTATTTTCTTCTATGGTTTTTCTTTTCAGATTTGTCTTTAGTTTTTTGTTCTAACGTATTCTGAAGAAAAGCCTAAGTTGGGTTACGACTGAATGACTGAACAAAGCTTGTAATTTTGTCATATAAACAGGCTATTTTTTCCAATATGCGACCAAATACAGTTGTACCTGCAGTCACTCATATGCCTATTTACCCTCTTGGTGGGCCGGGCATAGGCCAACAACTCCCCTATGGGCGTGCTCCACATGCTATTCTTCCTCCAGTGGTAACATCTTCTATAGAAGTTCTATTTTTTCAAACTACTGATTACTTAGTGTAATACATATTCACAGAAAATGTTACGGATGGTAGCTAATTTTGACACTCATTATTTTCTAAGTAAATTGAATACATGTCATTGCTAACAAGATTTCCATACTTAATATTTCAGCCCGGATTTGGATATCAACAGCAATTTATTCCTGGTGTGAGGCCACCTGGAACTGTCATGCCAAATGTCTTGTTGCCTATTATTCAACATGGACCCCATAGTCCACGTTATAGTGGCAGACGTCCCGGTTCTGATGCTTTGCAGCAGACCCAACCCCCAGTTCCGCTCATGCATCATCAGGTCAGTGGAACTTCCACTCGTCGATTTTTTTTCTTTTCCGCAAATTTTATTCATAACTCATCTCATCTGTGATGTAGATGCTTTTAAGGGGCAATACATATCATCTCCCTCTTGGATATGGGCTGCCTAATGTTTCTGGGCAAGGTAGTACTACAGGCATGCTTCCCATCGCTCAGGAAAATAGCTACTGGCCAATGCATGAAAGGAGACCTCATGGTCCGGTTCCAGTTGGAACTCTGGCCTCTGCACTTGCAAATGCTTTGCCTTCTGAGCAGAGGACGGTGAGGGTTCTCTTCTTTAATCATTATATGTACACAATTGTTGCAAGAAGGGTATCCTCTGGTTAAGAACCTATTTGGTTAAGCGTTTATGTTTGGTGTGCAGATGTTGGGTGAAAGTTTGTATCCTCTGGTAGAACAGCTGGAGCATGAGATGGCGGCTAAGGTGACGGGCATGCTCCTGGAAATGGATCAAACAGAGGTTTTGCATTTGCTGGAGTCACCAGAATCTCTTAGGGCTAAAGTAGGGGAGGCTATGGAAGTCCTAAAAAATGCACCTCAGAGACATGCCAGTAGCACCGCTAATCAATTGGCTTCACTCGTTTTGAGTGAATGATTTTGTGTATTTTTGGTTTTCTCTGACTGAAATAAATCTTTGAAACTGTGAAATAAGTTAATTTAATGCGAATGATTTAACAATCATAAGAGTTTCTTCCAGTCCAAGTGCACCATTTTTTTCTCTTTTTTCCATCCATTTTAGGTTATGATTTTCTTATAGGTCTTGGTGCATTATGTTTGTTAGTTAGAACGTGGTGCCAGTCAAAATTTTAAGAATCTCGTTTTCACTGCACTTTGTTAATTCTTCTTTACCTCTGTGTGTATGTCAATTAGAAGTAACATGTAAATATATATATGTATTAGAGTAAAAGGTAGGTGGGACGGAGGGGGTGGATGGCCCACTCGCCCCACTCTTGTCATTTATATATAATATATATAATATACTATTATTATGTTTGTATAATATATTAGTTTTCTTTTAAACTTTTTTTAAACTACTATCTAATTTCTTAATTAATATAATTTGCTTCCAAATATTATAACGAACTTCAATTTAATTTGTTTAAATTTCAATCTATAATTTATTTACTAATTAATTAAAACTTATCCATTAATTTCATAATTATATATTTCAATTTAATTTGTTTAAATTTTAATATTTTTAAATTTCAATCTTAATTTATTTACTAATTAATTAAAATTTATCAATTAATTTCATAATTATGTATTTGTAATATTTGGGGTGTGGTTTTATTTGTACTAGTAAAATACACCAACTTTAATTTTTTAATATATTTGTTTTATTAAGTAAAATAGTGTGAAAATAAGTAAAATATTTTATTAAGAAAATTTTGATGAAAATATTGATACTTGATTATTAAAAATGAACTTCAATCCATTAATTATAAATTTATTTTTTTAAATGAGAGGTCAAAATTAATCTTAATAGTGTAGTAATAAGCTCTCACAAATTCTTTCAAAATATTTTTAAATACTATGAAAGTTTCTAAATTTGTATACCGGTTTTCTTGAAATTTCTCTCAATTTTTATATTTATCTAAAAGTTTGTATCACAAACTTCCATATTTATATACAATATTTTAATTTTTTTAAAATTCTTAGTTTAATGCTTGAAACATTAACCTTGATACCTTTATTGACCCCCTTAAAATATATTATTTTAGAAGTGGTTCGTATATGTACATTTCTCTAGATTTTTTCTAGAGAAATGGAAAAGAGATTTTAAATATCATATAATTCAAAAACATTGAGCGACTTACGTAGTGTAAGAGAGGAGATGACACTCACTACTCTACTATAAAATTAATTGTCGATGATAGTACGATCACGAAACAAACTTTTATCAAATTTTAAAAGAGAATTCAAAGCAACTGTTTTTTTATATAAAACAACACTTAATCATTGGGTTAAAATATTTTTTTTTGAATTTTAATGTGCAATCAATTAAAAAAACTAAAAGAAATCAAAACATTTTATGAATATATTATATAGTTTTCATTCATTCAATTTATTTAAATATTTCATTCAATGTACTTAAATATAATCGAGTAAGGGTAATTTAGACAAATAAAAAAAATCAATATGACTATTTATACTTTAATATAGAATATAAATATAGATATAGATAGATTCAGATACGGTATATCCTGTGCAAAATGAAAATATCCTTAATTAATTAATGAAATTGTGTTTTAAATTATTATTGATGTCAAATGAATATATATTTTTTATTTGACAAAAATGATAATTTTATTTTTTATTGCTACGGGTGTCAAATCAATTATATTTTTTATTTAAATAAAATTGATAATTCTGTTTTTGATTCATTAAGAATTGTTGGTGAGATATCATACGAAGTTATTATAAAAAATAATACTTTATTAGTTTATAAAGTTAACGGCTGAGAAAAATTATGTATGTAAATATATATATATATAAAAAGAAGTAATTGAGATGACAA
>NC_026154.1:15580595-15628608 GCF_000512975.1 Sesamum indicum
AAGAAAAGAATAATTAAAACCAAACAAGGCGTTAAACGGTCCGAGTTTCATCTTATGGCGTTCATTGGGTGAAACCATATTGAATTGAATACTTAATTATTTTAATTTCAATAATTATCAAATATTTTTCAGTACTTCAATTTGATGCTTCGATAATTTGAATTTTTATTAAAAGTAAAAAACATTAATATGAAAATAATAATTATATGTATATTTATTTTTTATAACAATAAAAATGGTATATAATAATTAATTCATATAAAAAATGTGTACAACAATTAAATAAAAAGTAAAATAATAATGACACTCAACATTCGGAACGCCGTAAAACTAAAACAAAAAACTGATATCCAATTGAATACTGAATTTTCTTAAAAATAAAAACCAAATATCAAATCAAATTTTTTTTATTCAATTTTAATATGTATCCAATTTTCAATTTGTAGTGAATCAGTTACCAAATTATGAAAAATCCACCTCTATATAAATATAACCCCAAGGGCTACAACTCAAACTATTAAGCAACTACGAAATAAGTTAAGAAAGTTGAAAATGTGATTCAAGATAGCAAAAGCTCAAATACCCTTTCACTTAAAATTGATGCCAACTAGTTCACAACTGAATTAAGTATTTGTTATCAACATCATGTTTACCTATTAGGTTTTTACACTCTCACCTGTTGACACCAGAAAGAAACAAAGGAAAAGAGGCTCTGTACAATCACAAGTTTCTAAAACAAAAGCCATAAAGTTATATTCACAAAACTTAGCGCATCATTAACAATCTGTTACCTGAAACTCTGAAACACGAACTCCCTCTTCTCTGCATTGAGGCATCGACTCGCTATAAATAGATCAAATGGGACGTAACAGGAAATGCAGCCTACCTTTGATTTAAGCATCTTGGCGAAGAACATTCCTCTGTCTCAACCCTACATTGGCAGCTTCCTGATTATTTTGATTCACATCAGTGTCGTTTCCGATGGAATCTTGGTTTTCCAGGGCAGCACCGGAATCATCCTGTCTGGCTAAGTTCTCTCCGTAGTTATGGAGTCTACGACCAATCAAATACCGATCATCGCGGATGGAATTGTGGAGATTGGTGAACCAGACATGGAAACGCTTGGCACAGAAATACAGTAGGCTGAAGAACAGACATCCCAACCAGGCAAATCGATAGACAGCCGAGTTGACAACTAATGGGTACCCCAATATTGGGAAGATCCCTCTAGCTAAAACATAGGGAACACATAATGCAGTAAGCAGCTTCATAATTATTGGGGAAACAATCTCACGCAGCACCCAAAGACCTTGGAGCCTCGAGAAACCATCTTCCCTCACCCTTTCGAATTTTATACGCCAGCTCTCGTCAATCAGTGGCATCATGTGATCCAACATAACCTGTTAAAACACATACAGGAGCCAAACATATATTATTAAACCATCTCTCTTCCAATTGTAAATCTATCCAAATCCAATATTGTGAGAAGACTAACATAACAGTTTTCAAAGTAAACTAGACAGTAACATGATCCATGACATCAATTCTTGAGCACTAATCACACATGTAATCACACAACTCCAATAATATAGAAATTGGAAACAAAATTAACAACCTAAAAGATGCCTGTTGATAACAGGATAAGAAGAAACCAAAAATACAAAACAAATTTGGAGGCAGCAAGCTGCCACTTAAACATATTGATCCCTGCCATACAACTCTATAAGACAGGAGAAAAAAACAAAAAACAAGATGATGAGTTATTACGACCCATCCTCTGTGGGGCGGGGGTGTGTGTGTGTGTGAGAGAGAGAGAGAGAGAGATCCTGCTCACCAATCTGGTCCAGATCTTCAGAAAGATTAGTCCTAGTGCCCAATCCTGATACAGAAGGAAAACTGGGCTTTCATCCACAGGAACCCGCATAGGCACAATTACGAGAAGTTCGAACAGCAGCCCGATTAGCACAGGAATAACAAAAATCTGGAGTATCAAAAGTATGTATGAGTCAACAGAATCATAACTTGCAAATGAAACGTTTCAATCACAACAGTACATTCTTACCCATATTGACAACAGTGCAGAACTCTTGACAATAATGCCACACCATTTCCAGATCTGGTGGAGCAATAACCTCGTTCTCCTTGTTCTCACAAACTCAGCACAATACCGTGCTCCAGCTGAGGCAGTCCAAACGGCATAGCTTCCAATGACAAAAGCATACAAATCTAAAGGAAAAAGGTCAAATAAGATTTGAGCTTTAAGACAATGTCAAACTATTAATCGAATATAACGGAGTTGACCGATTATGTTACCATTGCACTTGATGCCATGAGTTATTGGGAGAAGTGGCATGGAATTGAAGAGTCCCCGCCCAAGTGAAATGGGCACAACTATTAATGCAGAGTTGAAGACAAGAAGTGTCATCCAAGCCATCACCAACAATATCACGATGCGTAGTACAAAAGCCCACCGGCTAAAAGATTCAAGTAGACAACATAAGACAAAGTTGCAGCAAGGATAGCAGGAAAAGTATGAACAGGACACAAAAGATGTCCCTGCAGGATTATTAATAATGCACCAAGAAGCTCTCCACTAGGAATTGCTCAAGGAAAAACAAACACCATCATCTGGTTCGATTAGTTAGTAATAATCATCATTAAAGCTGATAATTAGTAATCTTCATTGAAACTTACTCTGAATCAGCTGGTTCATCACCGTCAAACTCCTCGCCCGAATTGGTATCTTCAGGCACATACCTTGGTCTGTTTACATCTTCAAGAGCTAGGGCTTGTTCCTGTCCACCTGCCTGTGCATGCCCTCTGTCCTGTCTACCTATATCTCCATTTGCATTCTCCTCCTCCAGTTTGGGGAGTAGAAAATCTGTTAGACCAAGTGTCCAGCCAACAGCAGTGAACCAATACCGGAGTAGGGATTTGAGAGTATGTCGTAGTTTAAAATGCTCGATAGCAAATGGAATGCATATTTGAAAGAGAAGCATGTCAGCACAGTAAATGGGTCGGATATGCTGCAAAGAACATAGCAACAAGATGTTATTTTGGGGGATGGAGCATTTAGAGAGAAACGTACATCACAACAATATTCCAGAACAAGTGATTGCAATCTTACGAAATATCCAGGGGAAAAATGGAAGGAGCCATCCGCATTGCAAGTTTAACTGGCAAATATACCAGCATCACAATCAAACTACCGTAAACAGCAACAGACAACAAAACTCTACGAGCATGCTTGTGCACAGGATCATCGATTAGATCGCGGAAGGGGTTGTAATTAGGATCAGCAGGATCTCGAAGAAAATAGAGAACCCCATTGCGTAGCACCTAAAAGAGAGACATGTATGAATTTAGACAGGTAAAATAAAGAGTTAGTTCCAGAAACTATACACGAAGAATTGTATTTCAGCACAACTAGTACCCCTCGAAGAAGGCTGACGAAGATACTTATTTGCAGCATGTAAACAATTCCTACAATCCAATGAACCAAGGAGCTTGCCAGTGGTGAAACAGAGAAGAACTCAACTCTCTGTGAAATTGACTTCCCAAACATCCTTATAGTACAAACATCAAGCCACCAACCACACATCAGAGGAAAAACACCAAGTTCAATAACCAGAAGGAAAGCAACCTTTATCATAGTCATCAGATGTCTCATTGCAGCCACAAACTGCCTAAAGAGCGATGGAATAGTTTCTGCAAATGAAGCAACACCATAGAACCTCCCCATTGTCAAAGGCTCTCCTCTAGAATACCGAATTAAGGTAATAATCCCAAGGTAGAAGATAACTAGTGAAAATATGAAAATATAACCAACAGCAAGAGTGGTAGCATCAGAGAGTCGTGATGCCCCAGCCGACTGGACTTTCAAGAGGTCTGCTGCAATTATAGAGCTTATGTTGCTGAAATCCTCAGTTTGTGCAGTTGTATTTACTTTCAGATTCTCATGGTTGTCAGATGTCAAATTTACAACAGCAGTCAATGCATTTTTCAGTGTTATATTGGCCAAGGAAAGTGCAGACTCGGTCAGTGGAACAACTGCAGATAACACTGGACTTGTAGCAGAGGACAAAAGCCATGAAAGATAATATAGTATAACACGTCCTAATGAGAAGGGCACAAAGATTACAACTCCAAGGAATATCATATTGCTTGCAAGAACCTGCAGGAAGGAAAAAGAGTCACGTCGAATGAATATATACAGCTGCAAAAAAAGAAGAAAGGCTAAAATCCAAATTTTTTAAGGAAAAACAAGATAGTTAAACATCATATCAGCACCTATAACTGGCTCAAAAATTCCTTGGTATATGCTGCAGACTAATGCGGCAGAAAATGGAGAAAAAGAAGATGCAATGCTGATTTAGCATGTCAGATGTAGATGAATCACATAAACTATAGGTCAAACTTAGAAAACCATAATCCTTAAATATGATTTGTCACAATACACTGACATACACAAGCTTAAAACACCATATACAGCATTCGACCTAGCAATGAAGATTAGAAACAGAACTAGTTCCATTTATGACCTGAAGAGTTAGAAAAAGGAAACCAAAAAAGGGAAAAAGAAAAATACACTCACCGTGAATGCATTTTCAACTAGATGAAATACAGGTCCCTGCATGCCAACCAGTTCATCAAAAGGTACATCCTCAGCACCATCAGCATCGTCCAGACCATCAAACATCTGTTCAACATGGGCTTCAAGACGAGCTGCCTGCATCTCCCACCGAGCTGCAACATTTTCAGCATTCCTTCGGATCATCTGCCCAGCAACAACAACTCCTTGTGCTCCTCCATCTTCACCATTCCCATCAACAACAATGTTCCTATTGGCTTGAGCAGCTTGTCTTCTTGCAGCACGAGCTCCATTTCTATCTCCTTCATCTTCTCTGTCAGCATCCTGTCCTCCAAGTTCTCGTAAATGTCTAAAATAATCTCTGAGTGAAGTTGCCCCAAGAAAAATGAACACAATGCTAGCCGAGAGAAGAAATCCATGTAGACAGTCAGTTAGAATGACAGTTGTAGACAAGTGACTGAGGAACAGTCTTTGGGCTTCACCAAAACTTCTAACAAATGCCAATCGCCAAATCCAAAAGGTGATAAAAGGGATAATGAGCAGCCAAACAGAAAGTACGAAACTGAGGCGTACAAAAAATTGCAGGACATGGCAGGCTTTCATAGCTATCCCGATGATGAACTCCTGAAAAGGAAGCCTTGCTGGCGCATTATCAGCATAAACCGGGGAAAAGGAAAAAGGATGTTTGCAGACCTGCATTGTGCATCCAAGATAATAAGTGAGAAGGCCATCTTGAGGATTAGATGTTCACCTGACCAAAATCTGTCAGATGAGGCCAAAGCAAAGGAAAACAAAGAACCATCTGGTTCACCCTGTGAAGACATGTGTCTGCATGTTTTTTACCTGTTATTTTGGCAGTGGTGGAATTTGCATACACTTATTGATATAAATATTTGAGAAAGAACCGATTGAATGAAACTGTCTTTACTACATAAGCCCTCGAGCAAATAACTCTAGCCATAATATTACACAGACAACAAGCCGGCTCAGAATTTTGAAGCAATATAAAATCAGATATGTAACTTCAGTTTCTTAAAGGTTGGCTTTGGTGTTGAACTGCCTTCTAAAACAGCTTTCTTATTTGAGTCCTGATAACTTCCTAAGGAACATTCTAACCCCACATCAACAAGTGAAGAGAACAATAACCAACATAAAAACATTCCATGCTCATAGGGGGTAAAGCACAGTAACATTTCCACTTTCAACTAAGGTACCACAAGTTCAGCTATTATCTCACATCCGTCCCTTCGTCTGTTCAACCAAAGACAGTAATTACCCAGTATGATTGTCACCGCGCTAAATTCCTTCAACACCTCAAATCACCTAAAATTCTCGTGAACAACAGATACTAGATAAAAATGTCAAGAAAAATAATAGTACCGACCACTCTCGAAATATACACAATAATCACTATTACACGCAATTAAAACAATTGATTGTCCAAAGTTGGAACCTCGCATTGGCGAGCATTGCTGTGATTGAGCCACTGGAGAAGACAATCCTGATGAACAAACTTGATGCTGCCGCTGCATGCGCAGGGGTACCGCAGAGGATTTTCAGCGTCTCCAGGGTTCCGACAGATCCGGCAAACATCTTCCTCCTCGTCTTCATCCAACAACTCATACTTGCTCATCCTATTACTAATATCACCAGGAATATTATCATTGCTGCCACAACTGCTCGCTCCAGGAGAAGAACCCGCAGACGATGGCTCATCCGCCGCCGAAGAGGAGGAGGACGCCTCCACCTCCTCCGGCGTCTCCGTCGCCGGTCCGATCTCCATCAAGCCGATGGAGAAACCGATGATTCTTCTTTCTCTCGCTTGGGATAGGTAATGATAATATTTGTGGTTTGGGGGGTTGTGTGGAAATGTGACATTAGTGAGGGGCTAATGAGCTATTTTATGAATATTTGAAGCAAAAGAGACACATTCTGATTTCATATTTCATATACTTCGAATGAGACGACAATTTTGTCCATAGCTTTTGCCGTTAATTCATCTTTTCTAAAATCTGAAAACAGCACTCTATTATGAGGGTTTTAAATTCACCATAATTTCATAAAATATAATTTTAAATTTTAAAATATTTTACTATATTAAATTCTTTAATAAATTTATTATTATAAAATTTTAAAATTCTTTTATTCAAATTTTATATATCTAAACACTGCATAAGGTTTCGTACACTCCCCCAATGATTCTCCCACTCTCATTCCCCTTAATCTAGTATATATAACACTTATTCCGTTGATTTAATTATTAGGACAAAAATACCCATCCTAATATATTTTAAATATTTTGCATATTAATTTAATATCAAAAAAATATTTTGGTACAAGGAATATATTTGAAAAATGAAGATTTAACTATTTAAAAATATTTAGATAGGAGCTGATACTTCAAGTTTTTTTTTATTTATTACTTAATTTTTAGTCTTTGAGGTTTCAATTACTTAAGCTGCTAATTATTTTTTTATTAAAATTAAAATAAATTTATTTAATTAAGAAATATTTTATGTTGAATTTAAGATGAATTTTAGAAAGTATGTGTGCTTTATATATATATATATATATATATATATGTTGAATTTAAGATGAATTTTAGAAAGTATGTGTGCTTTATATATATATATATATATATATATACTTACAAGGGTAATTAATTGTAATAAGTATTAGTTTAGAGGGGTAAATAAGACATGTGATATAGTTGAAAGGGTACAATGTACTCAACCTTTTATTTATTTGATTTTGGGATAAAGTTTTACTATTTCATTAATATTGATACGAACAAAAATAGCTCGTCAGGTAGATTTTAAACTTAAATTCTCTAGACCAAGTCTTTTGTAAGTCTAGAACATAGATCTAAAAAATAAAATATTAGCACTCCAAAACTCAAATTAGTAAATAATTGCATAATGATAAAATTGGACAGTATAAGATAACGATAAGTATTTAAAAGTGATGAGAAAAAGATCATAAAGGGAGTGGTTTCGTGTGAATATTTGTGCAAAATTGCGCTATCCTTAACCGAGGGGAAGGACTTGCTTTTACAACCACAGTTCTCCATCGAATGAAGAAGTGTAACTCTTAACTACTCGAATCAGTGACTACTATAGATAACCTCCTCAAAATCCGAGAGTGGTTGTCCATCGTCTCCAAGAAATCCTACTAGTTGAGGGCACCTCTATTGGATAACCCTTCTAGGATAAGTCCCGAACTCTTGGGTGGTCGTTAGACATCTAGCTATGTCCCGAGCCATACGGACATGGCCGTCTATATTTTTCTTGGCAGCATGTTTTTCTGCCACTTGGAGAGACGACTAGTCTTGGCAATCGGGTCACCTCCCTTCCTAGGCCGGCCTTCATTGTGGTCCACCCTTCCTTAAACCCGCATGTGGGCGTTTGGGCCGGGAATTACTGCTTCTGGCCTCATGTGTTCAAAGGTCTTCTAGTAGGCCTTTATTTCAAATATTTTTGGGTCGAGTGTATTTTTTTATATCAAATATTTTATAATTTGCTAGAAACTAGTAATCATAATGATAATAAATATTATTATTCTTAGATAATAATAACTACACAGTATTTGTAATTTAAATAATTAAAGTAACAAATTATATAATACAAATAACATAATTAAGTTTCGGGATCAAATTTAAGTTTGAATCAGTCCCAATTAATTATATAAATATATTAAGAATTATAGTTAATCTATACTAATATAAAAAGAAAAGCTAATTCACACTCACAAACGGCGGTTAATGACACCATATCACCAAATTTTGTAAAGTTAAAAATGTCCTTCATAATAAAATAATTAACTTATTCGACTTTTCAAAATTTATATTAATTGATAAATTTTTTATTTTTCTTTCTTTCTTTATATTAAATTAGTGTATTGATTTATATATTTTACTCTTACTTATAATATATTCTAAAGTGTAAAAACTTATGAATAATATGCATATAAAAATAACGTGTCACAACATCTAGTTCTAAAAATAACCCAACCACGTGCCTCAAACCAAACCCGACTGGGTTTATATATTTTCTTTTGCTCCGACTCCGCCCCAAAATCACCTGATTTCGTGAGTGCCGAACTTATACAAGTTGCTTTCTTCAATAAAAAAGAACTAAAAGTTAGTTTTTTTTGCATTTATCGAATATAATTATATATACAACGCAGCAGTAAAGAATCGTGGGACGAAGATGGTGTGTGGAATCGATACAAAGAATCATGCACTTAATTATTCGATAAATGCAAAAAAAACTAACTTTTAGTATGAACATTTTCAATTAAAATCAAATTTGATTAAATTTGAACAAATTATATACCAAGTTTAATACATTTATGATGTGATTGATGTACAGTTTAAGAATAGTGATCAATCACGTGCCAATTATATCACACTTGCAATATAATTGATTTGGTTTGACCTTATGTGATTTGAGTAAGAATTTTTCTTGTAATATATAGCAACATGTTTTCTGGTATGCACGGAGAAAGACATTATTTATCTGCGGAATATTCTGGTATTGCAGTAAGTAAGCTCACGATTTGGTGGCGGCCTCTGCGGCTTCCTTCATTTCAAGCAAGGCATTTTGGAAACAGTCGGCTAGAACTTTTGGGTCGGGGATTATGTCTTTGGCCACAAGGATCTGCAGGTCGGCGACTCCTGCATAACTCACCATGTGCATTGTGAGTGCCTGCATACAAAACAACACGAGCAACCAACCATGTGTGTTATTCTATAAGACGTATACGGTTGTGGAAGGCGGGTGAAGGAGAAACTTTACATGTGGTAGGCTGCTTGAAGTTGTCCTAATGTTCTTTACAGGGTTGCCTGCCATTGAGATCTCCTCACGGGGGCCAACGACATTCGATATAGTGAAGGTTGTATTACAAACTATCCGGTAATTGAGAATGCTAGCAAGCTACAAATCAAGAAAATTAGTGAATTTCTCCTTCATTTGGCTTACACGCAATGAGTAATATCGATAAATGCGTGTGTAGCACATCTGAGATTAATTCGTGTGCATGATTATCAAGAAATGAAAGAGAGTTCACCTTTGGCCCGAAAAGGGACATGACTAAGTCCCCGACTTTGTACGAGAAAGGGGCCTCAAGTGAAAGCTTTTTCTTGTCGATCATCGTCTTGGCTCTCTTCACAAACTGGAGTGGATCCGAACCACCGCTATGATAATAAACAGGTAAGAGAAGCATCCCGAATTTGTTGCCCCAACGGCTTCCGGACTTGCTATTTATCAGCTTCCATATTTCCTAAATCGAACCACCGACAACATGAGTTCAAGACAAGAAATTTGAAATTCTTTCCGGTCAAATGTGAAGTAAGCAACATTAGAACCTGCAGTCCTGCTTGTGGTCTCAAATTCACCATGGCAACACCAGTGATCCGGAGCCCCTCCGGCATAGCTACACATGAAAAGTCATTCAGTTCGATCATCAGTGATGAGTGATGGAGTTGTTGTACCTTGGACATCTCATGTATATCACTAGTGATGAAAATTACCGATGCTTTTACTCTTTGTTTGGAGCTTCTTCTTAAAAGACTGGAAATGTTTGGATCCCATTATGTGTGTATGTGTGTTTTATTCTCTTTCTCCATTCGAATACAATATCAACATTTAAATATTAGAAAGAAAGAAAAAACATCACCACATTTATAGTGATATTCCCTCCCAAAGTTCAAATGATTCTCTCCTCCTTCTTGTTCAATTTTAACCATTTCTATCTAACATCAAAACGAAACGTCAAACAAATTTCTCCATTCAACTCCAAATTGCCCCCTGCAATTTTGGCAAATTACACCAACCAATATTTTCTTTCAAGAAGAGATCAAAACATGCCTTTACCTTTCGGGGATTTGATGTCCAAGTACCTCGAGAGCCCGCATGAGATTACCCCAAAAAGAACATCATTTATGGTCTGCAGGTTCAAAGGAGAATAATATGCGTGAAATCAAGAAAAGGGCGTGTGCTCTATTAGTTCAAAACTGAAGCAACAAGATGAATACAAAAGAACACATAGTGATGATCAGGCTATAAAAATCTTGGGACCAACTTCTTTGTAGTGATACGATGATGTCCGCACGGAAGTTCCGTAGGGAGCATACTATTCTAAGTACGCTGCAAATAAAAGGAACTTGGAGTTTAAGTGGACCATTCACCAAAACAGACAAGTACACTATATTCAGTCCTTTCTTGATGGCGCTGATAAAAGTCCAGAGAACATATGGTCCCTCCGTACATTGTTATCAGATTGAACATGCAACTACCCGAAACAAGATAATACTCATCCTGTACACTACTACGACGTTAATGACTTTTCTCTCTTTCTTTATTTTTTTAATTAGCCGAGGTCACATATTGTTTTATTTTATATATAATAAATAACTTGGTCCTTTTTTTTACTTTAGGTGGGGATAGGGTGGGAATAAACATCATTTTAGCTTTAAATATTTTAATTATTATTGCATCTTCTATTTCAATTAATATATACATACTACGTATAGATTATATCATTATGTTTATTTAGAAATTATAAATATTGTATGTATATGTTAAATTTATAATATTATATATATATTAAATAGAGTAGAAGATATAAGAGGATTTGGCGTAGAAAATTTAATCAAAAAATAGAATTGCCTAAACCAGAAGAACAATTGAATAAGGATGAAATAATGTTATAATTAAATGGTCCCAAATGCGATGTGGAAACGATAATTCTGGAAACGGGGAATCTTCCCTGTAATTTCTGAGTCTGCTTGTCTGAATTTAGATAGCAGCATAAATTTGCCACCACAGATAAAGCAAATTTAATCCTACGGTGATGAATTACTGCATCCAAAATCCATCGGTCAAGAAAACTCACCGCGTCTGCAACTGCTCGCTTGACTATCTTCATATCGTCGAGCCGGAATCTCGCCGAGGCCAGCCTCCGTGGCCAGAGCTCCACCCCGTCGCCGCCGCTCACGGCTGTGGTCTTATCCCTCAGACACAGTGCCCTCAGTGAGAACTCCAGAATATAAATTAAAGTATACCAAACCACCTTCACCAACGTCGACACACTCCACGCCCTCCTCCTCGGCGAGGACGAGGCCGCACCGACGCCACCAATAGTAGGCGGTTGCGACGGATCATCAACTCTTCTGCAACACGATAGCAGCATCGACATTAACGAAATCCCGTCCCCGAGCGCGTGGTGCACTCGGAAAAGCACGGTTTTATGCGCCAGGAGTAGGTGAATCTCCCAGAGAGGTTTGTCAGTGGGGAGGGGCGAGGAGACGGATAGATCAGCTACAAAATCGTTAACGGCGTCGTCGTCGGAGATATGAATATCGTCGGAAAGGGGTTGGTGGCGGACAATGACGTGGCGGTCAACGTCGACTTGGGTCTTGCGCCAGTGTTCGCGGCCGAAGGAGTCTGTCACCATGAGACTGCAAAATCTGGGGTGCTGGAGCAATATTGAGCTTCGAAGTTCAGCTTTAAAAGCTTCGACATCGTCGAACGGAAACTCGACAACGACGGCGCAATTAATAACTTGGTTCATTAGCGGCTGCAGGAAGAGGCGGCCGGCGGGGGTTAGCGGTTGATCTCTCTCCATAGCCTCCTCCATATGAGAGAGAGAGAGAAGTTTTGAGGTTTCGATTGTTTTAGCTGCGTAGCAAGGAGAATAAAAGACAGTGGGGGTGTGCGGGGATTGTAGTACCGTGGGCCGCTTCCACCACAACACTACTCTTAAAACTGAGAAAAGCCATTAAATAAGGTGGGACATGTTGAAAAACATGTTTAAGATCAATAATATGCAAAATACAAACTAGTTTTGATATCAATCATAGAGACGTACACTGCATTTGTCATGTGAATGATTATTTTTTTAAAATTGTATATTAATTACATTGTAAGTGTATTGTATTTATCATAAAATTATTTTAGATTCGTCAAATCCAATATGAGTTAGAATTTCTTCAAGTTTGGCATAATTATAAATGGATTGTGGATTATCATTTTACTTATTGTTTAAATTTTTTGAATTTTTTTATTGGCCGAAAGAGTAATTTTTTT
Organism: Sesamum indicum; assembly: GCF_000512975.1. NCBI lineage: Eukaryota > Viridiplantae > Streptophyta > Magnoliopsida > Lamiales > Pedaliaceae > Sesamum > Sesamum indicum. The sequence continues at coordinate 15,593,274 of NC_026154.1, forward strand.
AAAAAAAAATTCATCCACCTAGTTCGTTTTTATATAATTTTTAAAAAATAGAAATAAAAAAATTATCTATTTCATATTTAAAATCAATACATTTTATTAGTTTAGAAATCGTTCATTTTATTTTTTTCCCTCTTTTACTTAATTAAATAAATATAGATTAAACTATCCATATTAAATTTTAAAATACTAATTATACCAATAATTTATTAGTTTCAAATGATCCACGTCGTCTCTTAACTCCCAATACACCATTATATTTATTTTTCGCTTTCTATTATAATAATAGATCCATTTTTAATTGTATATTAAATTTTAATATTTATGCTATAAACATATATATGTGTATATATGATTATATAGATACAATTATTGATGAGCAAATTTTTGAAATTGAAAGAGGAGGAGAATTTCAATGGTAAGGAGTGGCATGGCATGCTAAATTAAATATGTTACAACCATTTTTCTAATTAAAGAAATTGAGTGGTGATGCTATGCTTTTTTTATTAAGATTTATTGGGAGTTGTTTACGTTGACCACTTCACTCCAATCAACAAAATTTTATTTAAATTCAATCACTTCTCAATCATACATTACAAGTTGCGATAGTTAAATACCTTAGGTCTTGAATAAATTTTAATAATTTATTTAATTTCGAGGGTATAATGATATAACTTGGCTCTATCTCACAATTTATTTAAACGAATGAGCCTTACTAAATTTATTAATTTATTCTATCTCATAATTTATCCGTATATAAAAGAACGACCCCAAAATAATTAGCTCACCTAGTAATGGGAGCCATGTATTTTTTATTTTTTTCACCATTCGACGTTAACAATATATGTGGAAGTGTTCAATTCGAATCGAATTGAATGAAAATTTAGTACCTATGCAAATTGAACTAAAAGAATTCGTCTTAGTACTTTATTTTTTAATGAAAATTTTAAGTTATTGGATAGTGAAAAAAAATTATAATGAAAATTAAAAGCAATTAATTAAATACGACATATAATATATTGTTTGGGTTTTTGATTTATCAAAATTTGGATTTTAGCCGAAGCAGCAGCCTGAACCCGGCCCCGGATGTGACTGGTGTCCTTACAGGCTCTGTGAGACTGATATGGAGTGGCGTAGATGCTCCGTTATTCCAACAGAGATTGACTGAAATTTGTAATGCTAACGTTGTAGTAGGCGAGTCGTACCTCTGACGCCGTCCTCGTACCCCATATCATATGGCATTGACTTGGAATTGGCATCAACAATGACAGACTATTCCTTCTTTTTTTAAGAAAAAGAATAATAGAAATAATACTGAATTTGAGATTATGCATTCGAGTTTTATTAGATGTATGAGTATTTGTATCAATTAATTTAAATATTATAATAAGTATTTGTCTCGCTTAAGATTTATTTGGTTGGATGAAAAGTGCTCGTATAAGAAAAGTAAAAGTAAAAATAAATGTAAAAGAAAAAATTTGGTGTTTGGTTAGGAAAAATAGTTCGATGGGAAGTAAAATTAGATGTAAAAGGCCAAAATGACGGTATATATATGTTGTTTAAATTTGAATTCTTTATTTGAGGTCAATGAGCGTAATTTTTATTTTGTTTAAATTAAATAGTTTGAATACTTATTCTGAAAATATTTTTATTAGTAAAAAATAATTTTGTTCTTATTTCATGCATATTTTTACTAATAAGTTTTTAAAATATTTGATATATTAAATTAATTTTCAGTACAGAATTAACTTATTTATATTTTAATATAAAATGAAAAGAAAGGGTAAATCAGAAAAATTACAAAAGTTAGTCTTTTCAATAAATAGAGTGCAATTAAATAGTATATTGCTCCGATCAATACTTAATATAACTAACAACTATAGAATAATAAATTACAATAAACAAATTATATTATGTATTTATTTATTTATGCAGAGAATGTTAAGAAAGAAAAATCAGAAATTTGTGAGGAAAAAGAAATGTAAAGTAGTTGGTTGAGAAAATTAAATACGTTGCAATTTTGTGGTTACTAAAAGTAATTAAAAGTACTATTATCCCTAACTTTTCCTTTTAAAAAAACAAAATAAATTAAAGAATTCAACAAAAGAAATTATTTAATGGATGGTAAAGGTCAAATTGGGAGTACATTAGTGATAGGCGCAATACTTAGCTCACCCTACTAAGGTTTTTATAATTTTTTTATAAAAGTCTTCTGAATTAATTGTCTACTGATATATATTAATCTATCTATATTATAAAACAAAACTCTTTTAATTCATTTCTTTGGTTAAAAAAGTTAGTCATAATAGTAATGTCATAATTATATTTTTCTTCTCTTTCAACCAAATACTCCATCTCACATTCTCCATATTTTCTTCACTCACAAATTTTTATATAAATTCATAATTACAATTTTTTTTTTCGCACCTTGTCGTATATTTACTTCTTCTCATAAATTTTTTCTTTCTCCTTATCTTGTATTATCTGTATATCTTTTCACAATTTTTTTTAATTTCACATTATAATTATTTTTTTTATATATTCGCAATTAACCGCATGCGATAACTACTACTAATATAAAATTTGAAGATTTGAAGAGATCTTGAGAGGTTTTCAAAGAAGAAAATACGACTTTGAATGGTTTGACGTTGAAAGTATGATTTCTCCCAAAATTGAATCGAAATCATTTAATTATACATTCAAATCGAGCGGCTTCAATTAGTGGGATTTGGTGTATTGCTTTAAATACACACTCGATTTGATGGGCTAGAGCCTAGAATACGTCTAAACTTTTTGTATTTTCTTACCAAGAACCAAGAGCTGCTGAAGAGAGAGAGAGAAGTTTCAACAATTCCAATATTTAGGTCCTACTTAGGGCAAGCTTTTTTGATTCCACAAGACCAGGACAATCAAACTCTCTACATGTCTACTGTCGAACAAGAGCTAGGAAGCAAGAACAAAAGAGAAGAATATCATAATCAATTGTTCTTTCTCTCCTCATCAATACTAGGTTGGTCCCTCATATTCTAGTTTGGTTGATCTTTGACAAAGGCAGCAGTTGCCCACGCACCTCCATAACTATTACCCACTTACTGTATAAGTATCTTTCTAACAGCCGGGTAACCTCCTGCCAGACCCAGATAGTCAATGCGTTTACCATAAGCCCTTTATCTTGTTTGAATGAACAACAGATCTCATAGTACGCGTATAAATATTATATATATATATATATGCATTTTACAACACACATACACTCATATCCAAACTCGCATACATTCTTTAAATGAAAGACCTCTATCATATCCATATATGTGCATCATACATATTCCACTTCCAATATACATAAGAATTTAGTAATTTTCATTGAATGTAAATGATCAAATCCCCCTAATAACAATCAAGAAGGTTGCACACACTTAAATATGGAAAATTCAGAGTTTTTTCGGATCCCGTACAAGGGAAAAAGATGAAATGTTATAAGAATTTCCTATATCTCACTCACACAAGTAAACAAAGACATCAAGGACAAAATGTAATCGTTCTAAAAAAATCACTGAGTTGATGAGCAATCTTTTGTCATACTACAATTTATTTTATTTTGAATTTTACAGTACACTAATTAATAATAGTACAATATTCTTAATTTATGACCATATCAAGAATTATTTGTAGGCATAGCTAATTTTTATCAGTCTAATAGCAAGTAGGGCTGCATAACCTAGAACAAGCTATCTGCAGGAACCAAAATAGAAGGGGGCACAAAAACCATATTTTGGCGGACCATTTCAGCTAATGGAACAAGGCACTGGGAGTGTAAGAGGCACAAAAACCATATTTCGGCGGACCATTTCAGCTAATGGAACAAGGCACTGGGAGTGTAAGATCAGATTTTTTAATAATAACTTAATGCAACAATATGTAAGATAGCTAGGGTGCATTAGCAAGGAAGACTTTTTGAAACAAAAGCAAAGAACACACTATTTTGAGTTGAAGTGCCACGTCCGATTGCATCAACATAGCATGCAAAGAGCAAATTCAAACACTTTCCAGCATATATCAGTTAATTTCAACATATGCAATTAACTCCAATGAGGTCTATGAATCTCACATTCACATATAAAACAGACATACCGCACGCACATTCACAAGAATTTACACGTTACAGGCAAATTCCATGATTGTTGGACTAATATATACGAGAGTCAGAGAAAATTCCTATAAATGTCAGCCAATTGAAGATTACAACAGAACCTGCAGATAGTTTCAGTCACTTCAACAAAATACACAAGAATGCCTATCGCAAAAGCCTGAAATGATCATAGCATAACAAGGGAAAATGTAACTCAAGCACAAACCATCACATATTATCACAGGGAAAGTCTTGAGGTAGAACAAATAGGCAGCGGGCGTGAATTTTGGTGACATAACTAATAATATCATTGTAATTCATTTTTGTATGTTACATCCAGTTGAAATTCATTGGCATAATGAACGTCATTAATCTTTACCAAATTTCCAAACAAACTAAAGCTAATGCGTTGCATCAGAAGAAGACAACCAATTAGAAATAAAGCAAAAACAAAATCAAACGCAATAATCAATGATAACCAGAATTGTTAAAACTATTAATTCAAAGGCGTCCCAAAATCGTCTCGTATGATCCTTAAACAAAAACAGAACAACTGCCAAAATATCCAAAACGCGACTCAGTATCTCATCTTAATCCCCAAGAGAAAATACTACCGACGATTATAGTAATATAAGCATAATTACTACCAACAGTTCAACGGTAGGATTTCTGGAACCTCGCACGAGCACCACGTCCTCCAAACTTCTTTGGCTCACAGCGCCTCGGGTCAGCCACCAGCAAAGTCCTATCGTACCTCACAAGGATATCCTTGATCTCCTTCTTGGACTGCTCATCAACGTACTTCTGGTAAAAGGCGACGAGTGCTTTGGCAATGGACTGACGGATGGCATAGATCTGCGAGGTGTGACCGCCTCCTTTCACGCGGATACGCATGTCGACGCCAGCGAAACGGTGGCGGCCGAGGAGGAGGATGGGCTCAAAAGCCTTGTAGCGGAGGATTTCTGGTTGGACGAGCTCGATTGGAACTCCATTGATCTTGATCAGTCCTCGGCCGCGCTTGCAGTGAGTTACGGCCACAGCCGTTTTCTTACGACCAAAGCATTGAACCGATTCAGTTGTCGCCGCAGCCATGGTAGATGTGGCGGCTATGTCCCTCTCTCTCTACCTCTCTCTCTCTCTTCTCACTTCAGCGGCTGAGAGCAAACCCTAATCACTCAAAGGTTTTGGTGGAGGCCGAGGAAGACAATATATACGAGTCCTAGTGATGGGGTGATATATGGGATTAGGGTTTTGCCCCTTCTATCCTTTGGGCCTTTGATTGGGCCTAGTTAAGTTCTTGGGCCGAATGGACTTAACAGCTTCGGCTCTATAACCCAGTCGCCGGCCCCTCCTGACCGCCTATAGGATTACAAGATGGGTGAGAATGAGTTTGAGTTGCAGAATTCATGTTGTTCCAATTCTAAATATTCTCGAATGGAATTTATTGCATTATTTGTTAATTCTTTGAAATCAAGATTTTATTAACTTATTTGTAAAATATTATCATCAATAAAATATAATTAATATTTAATTGCATATAATAATTTAATAACATGGGCTGTGATATGGGCAAATATGTAAAGGTCAGTCCCAATCTATTAAAAAGAAAGTGATATGGGCTAGTGTGTAAAGATAAGGCAAGGCCCACTTGAGGGGAACAAATGCTAAGGAGAGAGCCCAATAACTTAGGTGGGCCCATTAGAAGTAGGAGATTGCCAAGAACACCTCGGATCCACACATCCAACCTGACCCGACATATCCATTGCCTGAAATTATAATGGTTGGGGACATTACACGTGACATTATCTCAAGGGGGCAGAATCATCCTTACAAAGGTTAGAAATTATAAATACCCACCAACACTATTCATGAGTAGGTATGTGCATTTTTTATTTTGTTACTCTATTTATGATCTAATGATCCTGTTGTATGATTTGTTGGCTGACTTTAGCATTGGAGTGACATCTGATGTGTTTCTAGCTACTCTGACACGTGTTCTCAAGCTGTTTCACGAAAAAGTTTAGATCACTATGTGGAGGATCAAGACCCAATGACCAAATGACCACATAACATGAGGTGTGAGGGTCATGTTGATCAACTAGACAAATTGATCCTCGATTCAATAGCCTGAAATAAATACCAAACGTTAGGGGTGCTAGTGTTTCCCCTAGCGTAAACCCTCTAACGATCAATTCAAATAAATAGTTTAAAGTTCTGGCAATTGGAGCTGGAATAGTAAAAGTGCATTAATGATAGTTGAATATTCGGTTGGCTTGATGTATTTGTAACTTTTCCTCCAGCATAAAGAATACATACAAACTTGGGGAATAAGGCCATGTATCCCTCAATTAATGATTCTCGTGGTTCGAATCCGACTAGCCTGAGTGGCTAATTTGGTGAGCTTGGATTGAATTTTGGGCGAATAAATCCAAAGCAACATCCTTCACGAATAGGCCTTATAACCCACATCAACCACAAAGAGACCCGATCAGGTAGCATGGTTTTAAATTTGATAGTTGATCTTGTGACATTGTTTATATAAATATTACAATGGTAAATAAATGAAATTAAAAGTTTAAATGCATATATGTTAATTGAGATATCAAGTTCTCATAAAAATTACGTAATCTTATAGAAATTGTTCTAAACATTTAATAATATATAATTTTAGTTGCACTTTTAGACCAATAAATTCACAAAACCATATAATTAAAAAACAAACATTAAATGGGATTTGATATTTACTCAATCAAATTATAATTTGAAGAGATAGAAATACAAAGTCACAACAATAGGAATACGATCGGAGTTGGATATATATATATATATTGAAAAGAATAGTTCTGAGAGGCTGATCAGCTGGCGCGGCGGCACAAAGTAATTCCATCGCCAACGGGGAGCTGGCAGATCTCAATCCTTGGATCAGCTGCAAGAGCCTTATTGAGCTCCAGCACAAAGTCCCTGTAGTACCTTACATACTTCCTCATTGGGGCATCTGGTGGGGCCACCACAGAGCCGTTCCACAGGGTGTTGTCGTAGCCGATCACACCACCAATCTTAACCAAATCGATGAGCCTTTTGTGGTAGTTGAGGTAATTGTCCTTGTCAGCATCCACAAATATGAAGTCGAATGTTCCGTGATACTTTCCCTAAACAGTGACATGTTTGGATAATTTGTGAAGTCATCAAAAGAAAAAAAAAAAAAAAGAAAAAAGCGTTATTCTTAAAACACCACCACTATGTTTTTTTTTTCATTTTCAAGTTATTTTCGAGACAAGTCAAAATATACCTACAAATACATATACATATATATATATACACATAAATATATATAAAACAGACATGATTTGACAATGAATAGAAGTTTTTGTTTTCCAAAACACAACATTAAACATACAATACTTATTTTAAATTATCTCCAAAAATAAATTCAAACATATATACTATCTCTAACTCATACTTACTTATCTTTGTTTTTCTCTCTCTATCTCCACAAAACACTTAGAAAATGAAGCCAAACATTATGGACATGTCTTCGCAACAAATTCATTAATATTTTTTCAGTTAAAAAGGAACTTTAAAAGAAAAGAAAAGAAAAATTATCTTCTTTCAACAGTTCTATTGTGTTAAACTTTTCAATGAGAATTTAATAATTTAATAATGAGAAATATTGTATCATTTTTTTAATATAGATAATTTATTATGTTATTCGATGCATTCAAATATAAAAATTCAACAAAACATACTAATAACTTTAAATTACATAATATATTTGTAAAAAACAGACAAACAAGAAATTACTATGAAATTTATAGAATTTAAATATCTATATATATATATTAACTTTGGCAGTGAGACTGTTCAATCAAAAAGATTGATACCTCACAAGTGAAAGTTGTAAAAGTTCGTGGGTTGTAAATGTGGATGTATAAGTCTATATTTAAAATAGCTTTTTGTTTCATTTAAACGTATTATTGAATATATTAAATTAATTTAAAATATGAAAATATAAAAAGAGGAGGAGGAGGAGAAGGCTTACATCTTGAATCATTTGATCAAGAAGGGGCAAAGCAGGACCTTCTTTGAAGTGAATTTTGTGGGCGACGCCAGCCTTCTGGATGACGGGCAGACCCAACTCGTAGTTCTCCCTGTTAATGTCCATTGCCAGTATCTGCACAATCAAAAATATCATTACCATCGCCATCAAATCAAATTCAAAATATGGGAATGCGCGGAACAGAGTACCTTGGCATCGTGGGGGAGGGCGAGTGCGGTGGCCAAGAGAGAGTAGCCAGTGTATACCCCAATCTCCATCGTGTTTTTGGCGTTCATCAGCTTCAACAGCATGTTCAAGAACTGCCCCTCATCAGCCGACGTCGTCATTATATTCCTTTTGCCCATTCCAATATAATAATAATAATTCAGCTAAATATCAGCAACTTTAAATTCCCAATTAACCAAAAAAAAGAACACTACCATGGATGCTTTGCAGTTATTTCTCTTAGCTCTTTCATGGCCTCTGGCTCCCTTGGATACACACTCGTTTCAAGTATATACTGCAATTCAAAAACCAGAAAGATTCACATATATAGATACATATTGTGATGGGCGGGTGCGGGTGGCCGTGCCCGGATTGAGTTACCTGGTAGAGGGCATCGCTTTGGAGAAGGCTCTTGTGGCCAACCTCCTGATGCCTGCCCGCTTGATTTTCCTTTGATTCAACATTTTCTGCCATTTTTGTTTCTTAGAATATGCTGAGGTTGAAGGTGGTGGGGGAATGGAATTGGAGGAGCTTCATATAGACATGACTCAATCCGGTCCAGTGTTTCTTCTTTTTCCTTTTCGGGTGGTTCGGGGGTTGGTGAAATGCCCAATAGTGGTGGGATGTGGGGCCCACTTGTGGTTGTTCGGTGTGGAGCTGAATCATTGGATGAATTGTCTGTGTTGCGTGATGGGGACGCCACCTTGGTGTATGGAGTAGGTGCCTCCCTGTACGTACCCAATTTAAAGCCCATTCGTAAATTTATTCGGGTTTGGGTTAGCCCAAAATGGTAGAAGCATAGAAAGATAAAGCCCAATTTAAAAATATATGCCCAACTTTTGTTTATGTCTAGTGGAGTTTACATATTACAATACTTATTATTATTAGATAAAAAGTATATAAATTAGGATATATAATTAATTATTATCATCTAAAGCATTTCATAGGGATGAAAAACTATATATGAAAAAATATATGTATGTATTGTTTATATTACATATAATATATAAATTTAATATGTTTATAAATTAAAATAACGATATAAATATTTTTTAGATATTTTAATGTATATATAAGTAACACATGCTTTAAATTTTTTAATATTTTAAAGCTTAAAATATGCACATATTAATATTATTGTCTAATATTTATAAATTTGTAATAGTATTATTTTTCAAAAATTGGGTCTACTAGATCCAATCCATCGTTATTAAAAAAAAAAAAAAGAAAAGAAAAATCCAACCCATCGAGTCAGGGTTGGGTTTGGTCTGCCATAAAATCAAGACCCCCTTGAATTAGAAATTAAAATTTATATAAAAAAAAACCGTATCCTTGACGCCATTGCACTTATGCAATTATGGGCCCACACATGTTGTTCTTATATTTCAAATTTTGGTATATATATAAAAAAAACAAGAAATTTTAATTTTAATCCATAATTTTTAAATTGTAAAAAAATTATCAATAATGCCTTAGTTTAGTGATTGAGGTTTAAACTGAAGTTTGATGAACAAATTCGAAATTATGAGTTCGAGTTCCACTTGACATGTGATTATTTATCTCAATTTATATGAGTTATTGTAATTTAATTATAGTCATGTTAATTGACTCGATAAGTATTATAATTTGATGTTTACAGTTTTTAATATATTAATGTATTGATTAAATCGATGTAACGTAAAAAATAAAAACAAAAAAAAGGAAAAAGGATTTAAAATGAAATGGATGAAATTTTGGGTGAGGGTGAAGGTGAAGGTGAAGGTGAAGGGGGTGAAGCTTATCAATGGAGGAAGAATTTAAAGTTGGTTTGGATTTCAGCTTTTGTTTTTAAAATAATTTCCTTTTAGGTGGGGAATAAAATGGGCGGGTGGGGCCTGTGGTGGGTGTATGTGCGCCACGTAATCATAGCCAAGAAACAAATGATAAAAAATGGACAGAATTTCATGATTGCAGAAACGCAAGCATTAGCCATAAAACACTCAAAATTCAACAACCATCCCAAAGCTTTTTCAGATTCTTCCAAACTATCAGACAATTCCCCTCTCTCCATACGTCATTCCTTCCACCCACAGCACCAGCTATTAAATGCTATTATTGCACATTCTCATTTAATTCCTGATGATGATACTTAAAATTCCAAGTTTTTCAATTTGATTCTTAATATTTGGAAACCATATGTCTTGATTAACTGCATATATTGCACATAGCTTTATTATTAAAGTTTAATTTAATTAAATTATATTTTTAATGTTAAAGAGAATCATGTGGATCATTCATTGGTAATATGATATCACTATGCGATACGAATGTGTGACGGAAAATTCACACCGAGATTCATGCCTTTTGTTTGAAATGGTACCAATAATATATCAAAAAGGGTTAAAAGTAATTCGTTTCTTGCGCTGCACAGTCATAGTAAGCAACAAGATAATCATTGCTTGGTGTAAAGCTGTAACAATAATCGCGTTTATGTAAAATTTACTGTTAAGATAACTGACAACGTAATATATTATATATATTTGTATGTGTGTGGGTGCGCAGGTGCGCGTGTGCGCGCGTGTGTGTGTACAAGCTTAATTCTTGTATTCTTTCATAATTCAACATTTGTATAAGCTTCATGACTGTTTAGCCTAATAGCAGATGGTTGTTGTCAGTACCAAAACACATTTGGTAGTTTGTTTTCACCTGCACGATATACATGACAAAATATGGCACTGATGAATCATTATATACCAACAAAAATCTTTGAAGTAATTACGTTTTCTATAAAGTTAGATGGTAGAAATAATTGTAAAATAAAATTACTATACGTAAACATAGTTCTTGCATTATTTCGCTCGAGCTAAAAAGCTATAGTGAGTGGCACGATAAGCATTGCTCGACGATAAACTATAACAACAACAATCACGTTTTTGTGTAAAGTTCGCTGTAAAATTCCTGACAATGTAATATATATGTGTGTGCATCTCTGTGTATGTGCGTGTGTTTATATGAGCATAATCCTCGTATTTTTTCGTATTTCAACATTTGTGTTAGTTTCATGACCGTTTAGCTTAATAGGTGGTGGTTGTCATCACCAGAACACATTTGGTAGTTTATTTTCTCCTGCACGAAATACATAAAAAAAATAGGACACTAATGAATCATTATATACCAACTTGAATTTTTAAAGGAATCACGTCTTATATAAAGTTAGATCCTAGAAATAACTTAAAAATAAAATCATTATAGTTAAACATAGTTCTTGCATTATTTCACTCCTGCTGGAAAGCTATAGTAAGTAGCAGATAATCATTGCTCGGTGGTAAACTATAACAACAATCACGTTTTGCGTAAAATTTGCTGTAAAAATAACTATCAACATAATATATATATATATATATATATATTGTGTGTGTGCGCGCGTCTATCTGTTTGTCTACATGAGCATAATTCTCGTATTATTTCATATTTCAATGTTTATGTTAGCTTCATGACCATTTAGCCTAATAGTCAGTGGTCCCTATCCTTAGAACACGTTCGGTACTTTGTTTTCTCCCGTATGATATACATGAAAAAATAGGCCATTGATGAATCATTATATACCAATATAAATCGTAAAAGTAATCATGTTTTCTATACAGTTATAGTAGAAATAACTGCAAAATAAAATCATTACGCAAACATAATTCTTTCCTTATTTATCGCAATTCATGGCATATTGATATATATTATCACATGAAAAAGGTTTGTATCCTCTATTATGGATATATAAAACTATCGGATTAAATACAAATAAATTGAAAATCCTCGACAAATTTAAATCATAATCGTCGTGCATTTTAATTACAATATCTTACTCAAATATGATAAAGTCTCATTGAATGAAGATTGAGGAATTCATGCATTTTTATGGTTTCAACTGTAACAAGTAATTAATCTTAGTTTGTGCATATTAGGTAAGTAATGAGATAAGCATTTGCTCTATGTAATATTGTAACAACAATCGTGTTTTGTAATAAAATTTTTCAAAAAATATAATAGAAAAACATGATATCACTATACATATAAGTCCGATTCTGATAATTTTCGACCGTTACAATGTTTATGTTAGCTTCACAACACAATTAATATATGACTTACAAAGAAAGATGTACCATAATTGTATATAAAATTATCGGCTTTAGGACAGACAAATTGAAAATTTAAAATATTAATACTGGAATATGGTAATTGTAACTTTCAAAAGATGAACGAAAAGCGCACATTTACTCTATTCCAAAAGCCAACTGACCTTACATATTTGATAATTTGTTTCCTTCGATGCAGTAAATAAGAAAAGAAGAACAGACGAATCATTTGCATATATATATATATATATGCAAATATAAATCATAAAAGTAATAACGTTTTATATAAAGTTAGACGGTAAAAATAACGCAAAATACAGTTATATATATGTAAACATATTTCTTGCATTCTTTGACTACCTAACAATATTTTTGTTAGCTTAATATCGTAATAAATATATAATTATAGGCAAAAATAATGTATTGTGCTTGAAGTTATCTGACTTTAGTAGAAACAAATATAAATTCTCAACGAATAATTAAAATGAAACCTCAATATATGGTCGCACACTCCAATTTTAATGTATAATACTCAAATATGCATGGTAACTAGTTTAGTGCATGATTGCTACCACCAATACATATTTGGTAATTTGTTATGTTTTGATGATTTATTGTTTCTTCTCGTGCGATATACATATAAATTATTATGTGAAAATGTAAACTATGAAAGTTATTACGTTTGCTGTAAAATTAGATAACAAAAAACAACCACGACGTAAGAACATTATTTCTAAATATAATCATTGCATACTAAATTCCTCAATGAGTTACATCTCAATCATTGTATATATGTTCTAATTTTTAATAATAAAAGTGTACGATTATCGCACGGTAAATTAATCTAACTAATTTTTTCCTGCTGCCATAAAGATAAAATTATCAGCATACACATGAAAAGAGACATGAAGACATCAATCTATGCAAATATAAACTATAGAAGCAATTCCCCATTATTCGTAAAATTAGACAGATGTAATAACTAGGTTGTAATTAAACAAGTGCACACAAGCATAAATCACGAGTTACCTCACCCTTTGAGAACTGTCTGTTAGCTTCATAACGAACATGGAAAGTAACATCATTGCATATAACAAAGCAACATTATCATAAAATTATAAATAATTATTGTTTTTCTATCACTAATTCTTTTCATACTTAGAAAAATTGTCAAGCATTCAAGTAAATTATGAGTTAGAAACTACATATATATATATATATATGGGCATGAGCATTGCAAAGTTCTTAGCAAAAACGAAAGAGGAAAATAATATTTTTTAAAACAAAGGTCTGTTTTACTGTCTCTCTCTCTCACACACACACGGAGTTTGTGATACTACCATGTTAATTTTTTTTTGTTGGGTCGATAATATTTTTAAATTTTTTTTTTAGAATTTAATGTGTTGATTTATAATTTTACTTTTAGTTATAATATATTTTAAAAAAATATTTATGATATGGACGCAGAAATAGGATGAGTAGTATTGAGAAAGGGAAAGTGGGGCCGTGTAGAGTGAGAGAGAGAAATTGGTGTAAGCTAGTGTTGTTGTTTTGAAGCCAGTAACGGCATTTTGGCTTATGATTGTATTTTGGTTTGTTCTTATGGAGTTCCAGCGAATCATGCTTTCTATCTCTCTACTAAAACCTTTCCCACCCCTCTCTTTCTCTACCTCTCTATATATATGCACCCCTTCTCTTCTATGCCAACTCCTACCAATCCACTCTGAAATTCTCATCAATACATACATACAACACATATACGTATAATTCGAGATTTTGGCCATGTTAGTAGCTATGGCTGAAGGACTGTGGGACGACCAGTCGTGGTCATTCCCAATTCTTGAAGGTGATGAAAGCGGCGGAAAGATGTTGATGGACACCGGCAACTCAGAGGCCGCGGCCAAGGATGTGGAAGCGCCGCCACCAGCAGCAGCCAAGGGGAAGAAGAGGAGCCAGCCCGGCGGTGGTGATGGTGAGTCTGATGATCATGAGCTGCATATATGGACTGAGAGAGAGAGGAGGAAGAAGATGAGGAACATGTTCGCTAGTCTTCACTCTTTGATCCCCCACCTCCCTGCAAGGGTAAATTTCATCTCACTCATACACATTTCTTCACAAATCAATCTACCCGAAATATTTCTATATATATATACACACACATCTAACCCTCTTTTTTTGGTTTTTTCCAATGAAAAACTACACACAGTCAGTTCTTGGGAAGATGCCCTTTTTGTTTATAACATATAAACACGCACACACACAGAGCACAGAGAAATAGTATTTTGAGGATGAAATTTAAAAATTAGTCAGCTGAGGGGATTGCTTTACAGTTCTAATTCCTTCTCTTTTTATGATTTTATTTTAATTTATTTAAATTTTGGGGGTGATTTTGAGGGGGTAGTGTGTGTGTCTAAATTGAGGGTTTTCTGTCAAAATGAAGAAACACCCAACCTTAGATTGTACTAATTTTAACCAAGATTGGATTTTTCTGAAATTGCATGCAAATCTATGTAAGAGTTTTTTTTGGGAAAAAATCTAGGCAAGAATAAATGGTGGTGTTAATTAATTTCTGATTTTCTCCCATTTTAATTTGATTATTTTTTTTAGTTATATTTATGTCAATTTAATGAAATTATATCAATGTTTTCTTGAATTAATCAGGAAAGGGAACATTGATAAATCCCTTTAAAAATATAATAAAGAAAGAACTCCATTAATAAATTATCTGTTTTATTAATTATTTCAACGATAAAAATGTCATTTAATTAAAAATATTAGTAACAGCAAAATTAAGATAATAGTTCTTGATTGTAATTAAATTCAATATCTATTTAATTATAGCAGAATAATTAATATCTTATAACAGAAGAATTAATGTGAATTCAATGTCAGAAAATCTTTGCTAAAATCCAAAATTAACTGGAAGCATATGTACTGTTTTGATTTTTGACAGGATTATTAATTAATTTGTTCATTAATTTCTATAACCATATCTCAAAATTAAATTATAATAATTATATATGTATAAGTATCCCTCTATTTAATTTCTTGATTTTCAATAATTAATGTTATGGATATATATATATATACACACATACATACAATGCAGGCAGACAAGTCCACCATAGTTGATGAAGCAGTACTGTACATCAAGAAACTGGAGCTAACTCTTTCAGAGCTTGAGAGGCAGAAGGCTCAAATCCTCAAAGGCAAATCGAGTGCTAATCCTACCGTCTGTGATCTCCCCATAATCACACAGCAGAACCTCGCAATTCAATCAAGGGAGGCGTTTCTAGCCGAGCAGGGATCCACACCTGTAGCTGTAGCAAACCCCAGCAGTTTAAACCCACTGTTTCCGGCCGGCCCTGAACTCCCTGCAGCCACTTTCAGGACATGGACTTCTCCTAATGTGATACTCAATGTATGTGGGTGGGATGCCCACATCAGCATTTCCAGCCCGAAAAAGCCCGGCCTGTTCACCCCCATTTTCTTTGTGTTGGAGAAGTACAAGCTTGAGGTGGTTTCGGCTCAGGTCTCGTCGGCCCGCGATAGACGCATGTGCATGATTCATGCCCGTGTAAGACTAGTTCTATTCTTAACACGCACATATATCTGACAACGCGCGTAGAAATAATTTTTTTAAAAATGATCCCGATGTTGTGTCAATAGACACTTCATACTGAAATGATAAGACTAGTAGAGGTCGATGAACTAGGGTTTCCGGACATTAGTAGGAATTGCGAACCTTTTTGGCGGGGCGGCCTCAACAATCTTTTTTTCTTATATGGGTAGGACGAGTTCATGGACGTCGATGAACTAGGTTTTCCAGACATTAGAAATGGCGGCTTCTATCGTCAATTTCTCTTTTCTTAAATGGATAGATCGTGAAAACACTAAATAGTACAGTAGATCATACATACCACCCATTCGGTCTACTGACGCAGCATAATTCACAACGCTCGATCCATTAAAATTAAAGAAACATCGACGTCTTGATGAATTAGAAAATCGTTTCAAAGTTAATGCTATATTCTATATGTTCAACTTAGTCTCATTCATTACTTGTACAATTTTGGTGTGTGGTTGTATCAGGCAAATGGAGGTGCAGAGCAGTTCCCAGAGACAATGTGTCTAGTGGAAGAAGTATTCAAGCAGGCTGCAGTGGAGATCATGCTGTGGGTCAATTCCTAAGTAATTAACGTGTGCTTTTAGAGATTATTATCACTATTAAAATTCAAAGGGATGTTTACTGTACATCCTTTTAATGTATGTACATCTATCCATGTATTATGTATGCAATACCAATGCTTATATACATAATGATCAGAACGCAGCGTTTTGGTACACTGATAACCTTCAATCTTATAATTGAATATCACACCCAAAAACACAGTTCGACTTCTATGAGAGACAATGAATGAGAAAGGTCGAATTACTTTTTCTATTATAAATTGTGTTGTATTTGGTTTTTTGGGCTATGAGGAAAAAAAAAGAAAAGGCTGTTACGCTCGTTGGATAGTTTGAAGCAAAGACTCTTCGGTGCTTGTAAAGTTGGTTCAAGAAATTGAGAGAAAAGTTTATAGATTAGTGTGAAAGTAATAAATGACGTATCATTACCTAAAATATAATTGGGTACTTATGACTAAATGGTATTACTTCTACGGTCCATGCACGTATCATCCTCCTGAGCTTACAAGTACAAAGTTATCAAATGGCACTGAATCCAAACCTCGACCAGAGTGAGAAACACATGAGTCCTAAACCTAATTGGGTATGTTGCCCTTCCGGGAGAGGGGTTTTAAACATTTTACATACGCACTATATAGATGTTAATTATAATAGAAGAAGCAATAATATTTGGGAAAAAAAATTCAATTCAGAGGACGACAAACCTGCCAACGAGATGACCAACTCCGAACTAGGATGCTGAATATGGGAAAAAATCTAATTAAGATAAAGGGAAATTTTAATTCAAATCAAATTTGATTGGACCTGAATTAATAATTATAGGGTAAGTGTAATATATTTATTGTGTAGTTGGTATAATTCAGTAAAAATGACTAATAGCATGATAAGTGTATTACTCGTACTTATGATTTATTTGGTTGAGCTTTGGACTATTATTACCAACACATTCTCAATGTGATTCAGACACTGTCTTGTCTTGTGTGTACTGATTCTGACACTGTCTTATTTTATAGGTCTTGTTCCATGAGAATTTGAGATGTATCTGGCGTATTAAAGGCGTCATAATCCTGTCTTACACTAAAACACATTATCCATAAAAAAAAAAAAACAGTAACAAGAAGTTCAAATCATAGCCTTGATTTCAATGAATTGACCTCCTAAACCGGCTCGAATTATAATACTTTTCACATATGTTTGTCAAAATGAAAATATATTAAGGTAATATGTTGGTGTGTGTTTGTGGGAAATTTTTTATCCGAATCAAATTTCGCTGAATCAAACCTATCACAAAGCAAATACCAATCACTTGCTATATAATTGGTCATTTTTTCTGAATTGTGCATCAATTACACAACAAACTATTACACTTATTATATAATTAGTTTAAGTTCAATTGAATTGGGTCCGAATTAAAATTTCCCAATATCGTGAATTTCGTCGACAATCTTGATAGATGCAAGAACTGTTAAATCATAACGTAAAATTCGATGTGTCTAAGAATTTGGAAAATAGAAAGAAAGCCCAATCTGAGATATATGGGCCAATGGGCCTAATTTAATACAAAGCTTGCCATGCAACGTAAATGGGCTTATTAATTGGTAATAGTGACATACAGCCCAAAATAGAAAACTGAAAAGAATAAGAGAAAGATCCGTACACTCTCAATAAGGTTGGGTCGACCCGAGTGCTGCTACAAATGATTTGGACCGTAGGATTCATAATACATCACAACGCTCACTGATATGTTATATTGATGTGATCGATCCGAGTACCATTGTTATAGATAACTTGGCAATCAAAAGCTAGATCTCTAATGAGCCATATGTTCTACATGTTTTTATCTGAACGACATCACTGATTTAAATATCAGATGCTATAATTAAGACAATATTTTTTATTCGTAATACGTAGATACAAGGTTAAGACACCTGATTGAAGTTCGCATCCACCGTGTTTTTACAACTACAAGACGAACTTCATTTCAAGCTCATATCAATATATATATAAGTAAGTTACAGCGAGTTTTCATACGATTTGACATAACTATCAATACCTCCGTGATATTCGATGAAATTATATTATCATTGGTCTAAGCTCTGAAAATCCACTTTGCCCCTGCTATTTATATATTAAAAAACTATATATATATATATATATATTCTGTATAAAGTGAGAACACCATTTTCGCATCTCACTTAATTTAATTTGGTATGTCGTTTATTTTTAAAATTTTAAATTAATTAAATAATTATTTCTTAACTTCTCCATTTATCATAGTTTTTCATAACTACATTTTGCTGGTTATTTTTTTTAGTTTTCCTACATTATTTTATTATCTTTATTTTTTCAATTTCTTTTGTAAATCAAAAGGTTTATCTCAATATATATTCTTAGGTATATTTCAAACTACAAAAAGTAATAATATAATTTATTTAAGTATTTTATTTTAATTCATTTTTAAAAATTATGCTCATACATAAGATGTGTCGCACTTACTAGTATATATGAAAAGACGATCAGGGTATTTTGACCAGTTCTCAATTTAAAAAATTAATGAAAATCTAACGAAAACTAACATAATGGACTAGTTGTTGGACGGATGTTAAAACCAAAGAATATTGATAATTTTACAAACAATGAGTGAAATAGATGATGAGTAGTTGGAATGAAGGAAGGGAAGAAATCAAAAGGGGATGTGAGATTCCATTTCCATGGTGTGATTTGAGGAGCATGTGAGAGCATCACATTCACAGATGTACACTCCTCACCTTTATGCCCTTTCTCTTTTATCAATTTTCCCCACACATTGTTGCTAACAATAACATGCCATTATTCCTAACATAGACATTCTGGCACTCTATGGTCAAAGGAAGTTGAGCCATCAATTTTTGTTACCTACCTCTCACAATGTATGTTGTATGTATGTATGTATGTCTGTCTGTATGTGATACCTTCTGCCCCCTTTTTGTCTTCCTCATCTCAAAGGCCCCATCTTTTATCTTTTCCAACAATGTATTGTAACATCATAATCCTTTCATGCTTCATCCTAATTCTTGGAATAGTTTTTTTCTTTTTGTGTCCAAAAAATATCACATGTTCTACATATGTGAAAAATATCACGTCACATAATTCTTAAATAGCATATTTGTACTGCATGTGATGTTTGTTAAATAAAAATATTTGGTTCAAAAACAGTTACAAATGGCAAAGTACAAAAAGTTTTAAAGTTGAAATGATAAGTTAACACAAAATCTATATATATATATATGTATGTCAAAGTGTAAAAACAATCATTGTTTGAATGACAAAATATAATTAGCCCAAATACTAATTAGATAAGGGTTCGGTTAAACTTATTTAGAACTTTTTATAGGCCCATAAAATATATAAGTTTTCAGATCTTATTTCAAAACTTATAAAATATCAGTAACAATAATTTTGTAATTAACATGATTAAAATTGAAAAAGTATGTCAAAATCTAAAAAAAAACTTTTTTACCCCTAGAAGCAGTTTCTTGAAAATATTGTTAAATAGCAGTTAACATCTGATAGGATATTTTGAAACCTTAAAACGCACTCAAACTCCATTTAAATTTGATGTATCAACGAAAAAAGTTTAAATTGTTCCCGCGAATAAGTTCTTTCTATCTATCTTTTCAAATAATTGTAATAAATTATTATACAATATTGAAATGGTAGGGTTCTTGTTGTTTATACTTAACATTATGAATTGAGGGCAACTAATGAGATTGTGATGCTTCGAGTAATGTCTCTATCAAGTACGTGAGGATGTATAAATTCCGCCATAATGCAACATATATGTATGACCAAATTTCGAATTTATTCTCACAAAATAATTCCTTCAATTTCATTACATCTATACTTATATTAAAAAAAAAATATATAAATCTCTCTTCCAGTTTATATCATTATAATTATTTATTTATTTATTTTAAACATACTAATATAGCTACTTATTTATTTTAAATAATCCACATAATTTTTTAACCGTCAATATTTTATCATGTTTATTTTCCATTTTACCTTCACCCACGTTCATCATGATCAATTTTTCCGCTTTTAATCATATATTAATTTTTAGGGATAATTACACTTTCCTTCCATAATATTTGGTGTAATTACATATAAACCCCCTATGGTTTTGAAGAATTATATTTAGCACATTTGAAGTTTGCTTTTATTTAACACATAAGTCCCTCCGTTAGTCAAAATTCACCGAACTGACTGATATTAACAAAAGTATAAAAAAATTCTACATTGCCAACGATTGACATATTATTAAATTATTGCAGGTCAAATAAATACTTTTATGATTAAATTACCCTATACGTCTTTCACGCGTTAATGCATGTAAGGAGGTATATTTTCATCGTTATAAGAGTAGTTTATTCAAAAAAAATTATTTGACCTACAATAAATTAGTAATAAGTAAATCGATGATGAAAATCAATTTTTCACTCAATTTTTTTGTTAATATCAGCAAATTAGGGGGACTAGATGTAATTTCTCAAATCACATAGGTGTCTGCATATAATTATACCAAACTCAAAAGAGGGGAGTGTAATTATCCCTAATTTTTATTTTTAAAATATGTGTTGTATATATTTGATTATATGCGTATATTTTATAATTATTTATTTTACTAGATCCACATAAAATTCACAAAAAAAAGGGGGGGATGGAAGATATTTAAATGAAATATAGATTTAATAATTTCCACTTTGTTTTTTTCTTCAACAAAAATATTTCCTACAAAAATAAAAATCTGAATTTACAAAAATACATACAACTGCTTTCTTATGTACCCTACCTATGATATCTAACTCCTCTTAAGTCTTTTGCTATTTTTCTTTATAGATATATATATATATATATTTTTACCTAAGAAATTAAATAGACATAAGATTTAAGAGGAAAAATATTTGAAAAATATATCAAAATGGAACGACGTCGCTCCCGGCAAAATCATCCGATCTGGCGATGGAATCACGTGGCCAGGAGTCCCGCAGTAACTTCAGGAGCATTTGCGCTTTCCGTTTCGCTCTCTCCGTGCAATCGCTCTGCACCAGCAGCAGCAACTGAGTCAACACGCCGGCCGCCACCGCGTCAGCCTGAGCTCTCTCCGAGGCTGAGCAGAGCGACAGCAAAGCACCGGCGGCGTACTCCGTCGCGCGATCGGAGATCTTTAGAATGATCTTCACCAGCAGCGGAACCGTCAGCGCGTGTGACTCAAACGCCGCGCAACCGGATGGAATCCGGCAGAGCAACTCCACCGTTGCTAGCGCTCTCTCCGAGTCGCACTTCTCGAACTCCGGCAACCTGTCGATCAACGCCTCCACTGCCCCCGCTGCAACCGCCTTGTGCCGGTGCTGCTTCACCAAACACAAAGCGAACAACGCCTTGATTCCGATTTTTAACGCCCTCGGGTAAACCAGAGGATAATTCAAAATCCCAACGATACCCTCAAACACTCCGTCGGCACTGCTGATTTGCGCACGGAGCTCCGACGACCGGATTCCTGCGACAACAGTCTCGATAACAGCCGCCGAGTTGACTCGGATGTCGACCGATGAATGGAACAGTAACTTAACCAGGTACCCGACCCGTTCCGACTCGGAAGCCACGAACAGGCACTCCGGTTCAGAAAGCGCGAACATGGACAAAACCGCGAGCGCCTCGTGATTCAAATCGGACGATTCCGAACCTACATCCGAGAACGCAATGGACAACAAAACCTCGCGTGCGTTGTTAGCAGCAATAACAGAACGGTTCTTATCCGAGTCACGCGCAAGTCCCCTCAGCCTCCTCAACGCCGAAACTCTCATACTGTACGAACCCGAGCCGGAAGAAGCTTGAGCCAACAAAGTCCGAACCAATCCCGGGTCCGCTGGTTGTTTCGGTGTGGGTATACGCTCCACTCCGAAGGACCGGTTCGCGACGCACCAATCCTGAATAAGCCGCCGGAGGGTGTGGTTCGGGATGAGGGTAAAATCCGTCAACGGCACCCGGGTAACGGGACAAGTGGTATTCCCGGTAGCCACCCACGATTCTATACTCGAACGGTCGTACGTCTGGCCTGTACAAACAGTAACAGGATCGCGCATCAATTCTAAGGAAATCGGGCACCGGAAATGGTACGGAATCTGCACGCCGACGTCCAATGGCTCCAAACTGGCAGGCATGTTAACTTCTGACCACTCTATATTTGTATTCTTCTTCTCTGCTACACTATGCTAAAAAAATAACACAAGCACGAATAAAGAATGTGGAAGAGGGACAGAAACTAGAGAAAGAGTAATACTAATTCAGAGAGGACTGCAAATTCCCTTTCACTCTGTTGGGGGAGTGATGGTTTATATACGAAATGGGAACAGAGGGACATTGCTCTGGTTTTATTCTGACCGATTTGTACTATTAGGCATCGCCATTCATCCGCCACACGTGTGGTTTACTAACCATGGATGGTGGTGCTGGTGGGATGTTAACCATGGTTGGGTTTGGTGGTCAAAGGGAATGTGGGTGGGGACTCGGTGGTGGTGGGGGGCTGAGGCCCACTGTTTTTTTTATTTCCCTAAAATCCAACTCCTGTTTACATCATTGCAATTAAATTTGTTCCTCTCTTCGTTTATTTGCTGTTTTGAGCTTGACTGATTTGGTGAGTCTTTTGCCTTCTTGCCCTTGTTGTTTTGCTGTGTTCACATCATCCTAGTTGTTCCAGATGTTTGGTAATTATGCTTCTAGACTTGCTACAGTCATGTGAATTATGTGATTTGATCTCACTAATAATTAGTAATGACTTCATTTTCATTGGTATACTTATTTGTTGATTTGTAGAATATATATTACTTTTAAAAATTTTCATATTGTTGCGAGTCTTGTGATATATGAAATATTATCTATACTGATTTTATTTTTATTTTTTCTGAAAAAAATATCTAGCCGAAAGAGAGTGTTGGGATTTATAAATTAAATAAATTTGTTGCCCGTAACCAATATAGAATACAATCAGCATAAAAAAAATAAAAGATTATGTCATAATAGATTCATTACAACAAAACTTATTGAAGCATTATTGCCCATAAAAAAATTAAGTTCCATCTCTAGTAATCAAGTGAAGATTAAGTAAAAGTTTAGTGACTTAACTATTATATCCTCGTACTAATATTGAAACCAAAAAATATTAATATTTGTTATACTTGTTGATATTGTTGATGGATTACAAATTTTTATCATACAAAAGGTAGACAAAAACTCAAAAGCACTCGTGATTCTATAAATATGGAACCGTAATTTTGCCATTAAACTATAACTCAATATTCTTGGTAGGTAACTCTCCCTAAACCACTTTGAATATAATTTATAATTTGATGCATCAAGTGCAATCCTTCTTCCCCTTCAGTGATAAGGAGATATATATATATATAGAGAGAGAGAGAGAGGGGGGGAGGGGGGGGGGGGAATAATTAAGGGTGCAAATTCCAAAAGCTGTAATACAATTTGAAGCAAATGTGGAAATTAAGTTGAAGGCTCCCCATTGGGCACTCTGGAATGTAGACCAATACATTACAGGGGAATAGCTAGGTCGGTTAGGGTTGGGTGAATTTAGCGCTGAATGTTGATAAGCTGCTGGGTAGGAAGATTCCGGACAACTGCATAGGTACATTAAAAAACACACTGATGAATCATTCCAACCCACTGTAGGAGGCAGGGACAGGGACCACTCCCACTAAATTGTAATTAATTAAATATTAACAAATCAAATTTGATTCTAACTGTACAGCATATATTAAATATTTTATGTATATTTATCCATTTCAAAAAGCTATTTTAGCTGGATTTATCATGTCCAAAAGTAAAAAAGTACCAATAAATGACCTGTAAAATGAACACAAATTAATATATTCATTCTTTCTTGTTTCGTAAGCCTGTTTATTTTGTGAGATGAATTATTTAATTAACATAATAAAAAAAATATAGATTTATGTTGTTTGGTTTGATAACTCAATTCACCTATTTAGATGTATTGATTTATTCAATTCGAACACAGCATCAATATCGAGCTTTTAAATTAGAAATGGAGGCGTAAGCAACTTAATTGAATGTGTTGAGTTGCTTATACAAGTTAATAATGAAAATTAAATGGGTCATAGTTAATTTTGGAGAAATTTTTTATAGATATATAATTAAAAAATAATCATAGTTATTCATAGAGCAAGTAGGTGAGATCCTACAAGTGTACAAAAAATTACAGCGATAAATGCAGCTTAAATGAAGCCCTCATTAAATTCTTCATCCAACACATTCTATCTTAAATAATTTTCCTGGTGACGATTTCATCATATTATTATATTATTTAAAATTAAATCAATCAAGGTTTCGATCTTTCTTTTACATGTGAAATGAAATGGACAAGTTAGTTTTGATATAATTTGTCATATACATTTATATCTATAAATATGAACCATTAATTATATTAGCTTTTCATTAATTAGTATCTCTCATTATTAATTTCTTACCCTTATTTTTAGTTCTTTCAATGTTAAATTCTTAATTATTTTCATTATAAGTTACTCTTTACAATTTTTTATATTTTATTTTATTTAAATTTCGGTTACACTTTTTTAATCATTATTTCATATATTAATTACTTTTCTCATCATTAATTTCTAATTTTTTTCTATCCATTTATATTAAATTCTTAGACATTTTTCATCATAAGTTACGTTTTATTTTTAAATCTTTATAATTTCTTTCAAATTTTACATCAATTAATTTTTATAATTTAAGTAATTTTAAATAAAAAACATTTCACAACTTTTAAACTAACTTTTGTCATGATATGATAGAGTGAACACATGTTATTGTAAAGTGATTGCATTATTTATTTTTGTGAAAAATATCATTTACTTTATGGATCTAAAATAAGTCGAAAATATTTTCTCAAGTCATTTTCATGTGTTTATAATATAAAACGTAAATAATTATCAAAATATCTAATTAATTTTTACAAATTTACTTTTATTTGTATGTTGTTAGTAAAAAGTCACATTACGATCGATACAAATTAAATTATGCTTACAATTAAAATTTTAGATTATTGTTCAATAATCATATAACTACTATCAAATATTATATTTTCTATTAGTTAAAATAAGCATTAGATATAATAATATTAGATCAATAAAAAATATACAATTGTAATGTGATTTGAAGAACTAATTTTTTTTTAAAATTATAGATTAATTATTATAATAATATATTATATTTATTATATAATTAATTTTTTTTAATAATATGATATTTGTAGAAAGAAACAGCTGGCAGAGAGAGAGAGAGAGAGAGAGAGGTACTTGATTTGATATTTGGTGGGAGGGTAAGGGGAAATGAGGTGACGCGTGGTCAAAGGGTCAAACATAAATAGAGGAATGTGCGGGTAACGGACAGCTATCAGCTATGACTCTGAGTATGAGCTATTTGTTCCCTTCTCCCAACTTCCATTTATCTCCTAATGTACCTTCATTCTCATCTATACCTTACGTCACAAATCAAATACACTTTTTATTCATTTTTCTATTTCAAAAAATACTTTATCATTTCATAATTAACCAAAAACTATTATTACAATATATAAACCATAATTACTAAAATAGTTATTAATGTGAGCTGCACTTCTGACCTTATAATTATGAAATCTCAATTTCAACAAATTGAGATAGACGTATATAATTATTTCGATTAATGTATACTTTTTTCTTGTATTTCTTTGTGCATATAATTTTATATATCTTTTTAATTATTAAAAACTACAAATAATATAATTAATTAATTAGAAACCCTTAAAAGTATTCAGAGAAATAAAAAAATAATAATTTACAAAAGAATATATATCGGAACGTGGTTATAGCATAGCTATAGGTATGGTGTTGCTTGAAGTTGAAAGAATCCTGTATTGGTAGAGAAGTAAATTTGTTAGGGTAGGGTCGGGGTTAGCAAATTATTCCCTACATCCATCTCATGGGTGAGGGTGGTGTTGCCAGTTAATAAACACCCGTGCAAATGCAATTACACTCCCATCTTAATTAAATATCTCTCATGTTAATCTTCCATCTCCAATAATTTGAAGAAGAAATCCTTAAAAGCCTGCACTGCGATTCTCATTCTCCCACAACCCTTAATTAATTTCAATTCTTTATGAGGATTGTATGGTGATGGATGATGGGACTAATAAGGGCGCAACACACAAAAACTCCCATATTATTATCATTAATATAATACTTATTATTTAATGAGGGAGCAGGGATAGGTGGTTGAAGGAAGGGAGTGAGGTGGCGCGTGCCCTGTGCTTAATTGAACCTACCTTTTTGTGTTTCGGGGTGTGCACGTGATAACAGCTCTTCGCACGTGCTCCTGGCTAAGCCCCACCCCACCTCACCTCTCTCTTGTGTTCTCTCCTTCTGCGAAACACACACACACACACCACCCTCTTCTCATCATCAATCAATGTATTGTTCCCTTCCTTCCACCCCTATTCTCCAATCTAAAATGAGGTGGATTCCATATACAACATCATGTCTTGTTGATGTAACTGCAGAGTTGCCATTTCTTTCACTTTTTCTAACTTTTACATAAATTATTCAGTTTCTAATCTTTTACTTTTTTTCCCTAATTATTTTCTCTCAAATTTGACGTATCCAATACTATAATTTTAAGTTCAAAATCCATATTTTGACACTTGTATGCACATCATCACACACTTATATCTCTACATATTATCGTTCGTCCTCAAAACCTTTTCAGCCACCCCTCGAGAAATTTGCACTATGTTTGGATTAATGTTTTGGATGTTTTTGTTTTGGTGTTTTGGAGATAGAGAGAGAAAAATAGAGATAAGTAAGTATGTGTTTTAAGATGGATGGTATGTTTGGATTTGTGTTTTGATATAATATAAAATAATGTAAAATAAGTGGTGTAGGTTTGATGTTGGGATTTTGGAGACAGAAGTTACTGTTCATTGTCAAATCATGTCTTTTAATATATAAATTTAGTAATATATATGTGTCTGTATATATAGTATTTTGTTTGTTAGTGAAATATAATATATATATTTATGTTAAGAGAAGAATAAAAAATAAAAAAAAAAGTAATAAAAAAAATTAAATTACAATTGCACACCTAGTGGAGGTGTGCAAAACATAAAAACAAACAAGGTTTTGTGTTTTGGCCCATTTTAGAAATGGGCTAGAACACAAAACCTAACATTGTGTTGAAGTCTCAAAGTTCAAATCGTCATAATATACTTTTCGAAAATAAACTTTTAGTTATGTAACGTAATATTATGTCGTGGATCTGTAATTTTATTGGTTGATTATTTAAATTATTGTATATAAAAGAGAATCATTTCATATTCGATACATTTAACAAACTTTTTCTCTAAGAAATAAAAATTAAGAGAAAAGTGAATCTATGATTAAACAATTTTAAAATAACTAAGACTCTAACGATGAGCATAATATTTTTAAAGGAACACGAATCACGAAAAGGATCATTTTAAGTCAAAGGAATAGATAAAAAGAAAGGGTATATTTTTGATTAAATTGTACACAACCCTAAATCCACAATTACTTTTTAATAATGGATTTAGGGTACGTAGTCCAGAAATCAACACTTTCTTCTTTCCACCATTTTAGAGTTACTTTCTGTGGTTTAAGACATGATTGTTATTTTCTAAGAATTAAATGTCCCATTGCACGGATCGAATTTTCTACTGCAAAGTCGATTTTATATTTAACGTCATTTAAAATGCACATACTATGTACATAAAATCTTTTTTAAAATAAAATAATGATATATATATACGTAACGTATATATATTAAATGAAACAAAATTTACAATAAAAGATTCAATCCGAGCGCAACGGGAGTGGAATGTAAAGAGAGTAAAGGCGTAGTTGGAGTTGTGTTGTGGATATGCGCTATCAGAAAATGGATAGGCCTTTTATTTGTGGTCTGATTTTCCAATAATTGAGTTCTCACTTTTTTCTTTTTAATTTGGCAATTGTGAGAAGCAACCAATATGTCACTGTTTCTTGCGCTCAAAAGTAAAAATCCTAATCTTAGGTGGTCCATTTATGTCATTTTTTATTTATTTATAACTTTTGGTCATCATTTACAGTCTATCAAATGTAACTTTAAATTAAAATTACCAAAACACTCTTATGATCATAATTAAATTTTAAAAAATTGAACCAAACTCTCAACCCCTATTTGGCAAATAATAAAAGTGGTGGGTTGCATTGGTTGTGAAGACAGGACAGGACAGGACAGGACAACATCTAACTCTGCTTTGTGTATTCTTACAACATTATTAAAGCATCAAGCATCATGGACCCGAATATGAATTGATGCGCTAAGTATAAAAATAGGGGTAAATTGCAATTTATCAATATGTATTATAGAAGATAAGCAAACAGTCTTTTTATAAAAAATAAAATAGTAATTTACTCTCTTATATTTTTTTATATATAGAAATTTATTTTTCTATGTTTTTTAAAACACATAACGGTAAATTGCTATTTATTTTTTATAAGAAAGTAATTTGCTCATTTTTATTATCACACGAGGATAAATTGCATTAAACCCATAAAAATAGTGATGATGAGTCGAAAAAGATTGTAAGAATATTCTAAACTCTTCCTCCTTTGTATTTAGTTTCATTTCACGGCTCAAAACATGGGACTCTGTTCTATTCTTTTATGCTCCTAAATTTGATTTTGACTTATTATCTACCTTCAATTGCAATGTTGAAGCCTTTTTATATGAATCGGATCTGAAATTATCAGATATTATTTACATAATATCAATAAGATATAAGTCACACTGTTGATATGAGTTCATTCTCGCTCTCGTTATTCATTTTTTTTTTTTTTTTAGTATTTTTATGTTCAATCCATCTAATAAAAATGGCAAATTACTATTACTATTTCTGAAATTTAACATAATTACAAATATCTTCTTATTATTTGATAAATTACGAACATCTCACTGATTTTAACTTTCGTCCTTGTACCAACAAACATATTCCATTAGGTGTTCATTCAATTCTTAGAAAAAATTGCCTAAAACGTGCATTTGGATTATAAATCCTAATTTATATATTTTTTAAAATTTTATAAAATATTTTTATAAACTAATATTTTCAATCAATTATTACTTTACCCACCCTCAAATTTACATTTTCTTTCAAATGTTTTCTTTTATTAAAAAAAAAAAAGAATAGCAAGTGCACAATGATAATTTTAACCTCACCATCTAAGGACTATATAATTATTTTTTATTTGAGAAAAATATTTGTAATTTTTCAAACAACAAGAAGTATTCACAATTATACCAAACCTCCAGAAAGTAGCTGTAATTTGCCCTAATACAAATCCTATCTGAAAACAAAATTATATGGCAAGAGAGAATACTAAAAATAAATACGTGTATTTTTAACAATTTTCAGTATATTTTGCTTTCGTAATTCATATTAATACAAAATTAATAAGATGAATTTGATTCAGATGAGATTTTTTTTTCAATATGAGATAAAAGTGTAACGATAATAATCGATATAACAAGCAAAATAACTTCGGCTGAGAGAGAAAATATCATTATTACATGTAATGTTCTGGAAATAATCAAACAAATCCTTATCCTACTCGAATGAGATGAGATGGAAACTATCCGACAGTCAAGCGCAGCAGTAGAATCAGTAGTCCAATTTGAACGCTTTGCTATAAACAGAGCAGGAATTCTATTTATGTTATTCACCAGCAACGTTGAATGTACTGATACAAAAATGCAGCTGCAGGAGATTCATTGCAACCGCAGACGGCCCTTCTATCATCTTCGTCCCATACCCGAGCGATCCCACAAATGGATAGGAGCTAAAAACAAGTTCCACGAATTGATTACTGCTATAGTACACGTGACGTATATATACTAAATGGAATAGAAGATGCAATAACATTCGGAACAGAAAATTCAATCCAAGCAGTGAGCGCCATTACACAACAGCAGACGATGCACTGAAATAGAAATCTGAATTTGATCAACTGAAAAGATGTTGAACCGATTGAACTCCATCACCGATCTGGAAACGAACAATATTCTTCTCAATAGTGAAATACGATTTATTTTTCTTTGCTACTCAAGAAATCCATTCTTGTCAAGGCTGCTATAAGATGGCCACAGTTATAAAAAGCTAGCATAATGAACGGTTTAGCATAAACTCACACATTTATGCCGTTGGATTATCATCATTTACAAGCTGACTTTCCTTGACACGAGATTCTCACTTGGTGGCCTGCAGCAATAATAGGAGTTTAAGAGAAGAGAGCTTAACCAAACAAAGCAGAATAATTACTTGCAACAGCAATTACCATCTCGTCTTCAGAATGACAGAGTTGGTTTGGTAACTGACCAAACATATCGCATAATTGAATGCCGTTCTCCACCAAGAACATCATTCATCCTAATCTTTCGGAAGCTGCTACCTTAAGAACATCATTCATCCTAATCTTTCGGAAGCTGCTACCTTAAGAACATCATTCATCCTAATCTTTCGGAAGCTGCTACCTTCATTCATAATACGCTCCAATCATTGATCCTGTATGTTTGCTGGTATAAAAGTAAAAGAGAAACTGCAGACCTGCGTTACAATTATATAACCAACATAAAAGCAAATGAACAGAATTCTGGGTTCAGTACTTTTGCACGAATGTTCCGGTGATAATTTAATATAAACATAATTCAGTTGGAGCGAAGGCAAAATTTGTTGCAATTCCTCATCCGTAATTACACTTCAAGAGGAAGACAGGAAAAGAAGTAGATTATGATACAGGAAGAAGCGAGTTTACCAGGCAAGACTTGATGTTTCCTATGATGAAAGAATTTTTGGGATGTGAAATTTTCTTTTTAGCCACCAACAGCAACCAGAAACTTTCTTTTACTTACGGGTTCCTCTTCCAACATCACCACATCTCTCACCTTTTCTAGCAGCTCCTCCAGATGATTTACTCCAAGGCTCACATAATCCAGTTGTCTTTTGTATCTTTGCTGGTATATTGCCTCAAAAACACCAAGAAAAATGCGGCAAGAGTAGCTCACCATGATCTCTTGTAGCTCATATTTAAACTTATCCAGTTTCTGGTCAATAGTTTGAGAACAATCGACCATCTCCAAATTAGACTTCTCTCTCGCCTCCCTATCATCACTCGCTGCAATAACCATTCTTTCATCATCCGAGAACTCGTCTGAAGATCCAACTCCAGCTGTCGGATCAATGTTATCTTCCTGAGACGCCTTTTCTTTCTTATCCCTCCTAGCCAGAATTACGGGAGTGCCAACTGGTCCGACTTTTGGGTTACATAGGGAGACAAACTTCCTTTGGCCTTTCCCGTCGAGAGTGATTGCATCACCCATCTTCTTAAGGAGATTCACAAGCTTAATTGCCCCATATTCCGAGACAAACAGAGGCCTCCCGTAAAGTTTTTGGTATTCTGCCGGAAGACGGATTAGAGACAAACTGCCGCCCAATAATTCAAGCAACTTTACAAGTTGGAGCTTCAAACCATTAACATCTCCGGGCTGCACCCACGTCAACTCATTCTGCTCACAAGAAGCAATAGTTCCTGATGAAACTTCGTTGGGACCAGATGGAAAGCTATGTGCTCGGGAATATGTAGGGTTTGGGGGCATTAACATTGAACTACTATTATGCTCGGATAGAGAATGCGATAAAATTGAAAAATCTCTCATATTGTAAGAGGTTCTTGAGATCCCTTTATACACTATTGATTCTTCTTCATTCTTGCCATCCACATTCTCATTGATCTGACATCCCATCAAATTCCCAGCAATCTCTGGTGGACAGGGTCGAGAAGGTATTAATGGTTTAGCAGGGGACAAAAAGCCTTCCCCACGAGCAACATTAGGCCAATCCCAAACGAACCTGCCCGCATTACTTAGAGCCGATGACACTCCCACCCCAGAAGGGATAACAAGAATTACAGTGTATCCTCGCTGACCGAGAATGTGTAGGGCTGGAGCAAAATCAACGTCTCCTGAGATCAGCATGATGGATGATGGAGGACGATTATCGAGAGCAAAAAGGAACATATCAACCAATATTGCCTTATCAGCTGCATCTTTCCGCCCATTGGGAACATCTATGAGTTTGACACCAGTTCTCTGGCAACCTTCTCTTAGTCGTCTGGGAAAGGCATTAAAATCTCCGTACGCAGAAAACATTGTTACTGCTCCATCAATTACAGGATGGACCCGTAAGGCCATCCTAATGTTACCAGCCACATCCTCAGGCCGCACATCACTTGGCACGGGACAGTTCTCAATGTCCCAGAGAATGGCCACAGGACCCTGAGAGGAGCTCCAGATATGGTGCAAAGGAGGCCGAGATGGATTTGTGTTTGAGACTTCCATTTGTTTTGTACTGTGTTCGGGATATTCTGATGGCAATGCTAAAGCACATGACGTATTTGAGCCCGACATCAGTGATTTATTAAATTGTAAAGGACCTCTACCTTCTTTATATTACGAACAGGGATGAGAATATCTATAGATTAGAAAGATCAAATGGAGGAATTCAGATATTTTTACATTGAAAATGAACAGAACCACTGAAAAAAATAATAAAAGAATGACGACCAAGAGAATCAGACTCCACAAAATAATTTATCAAACACATAAGGATGAGGCAAATGTAAAATACTCGCAGGATGCAATAATGGGTTACATTCAACTCAAAGATTAGAAGTTCTCCAACCAATTTTCTCCACAAGTACTCACTCGAACACATCGAAACCACTTCTTATATTGAGATTTAGTTATTCATTTCTATTTAGACTAGTGCATTTTGCCACCAACACTTCCTTAATCAGAAGAGTTCAATTGGAAACAACCCCTTTTCCATACAAAAACTCACAAAAGGATTCAAATTGGATTCTCTAAATTGATGAAACAAACATTAGCACCACCATTTAAAATTCCAACAAAAATTGAATAAATGCGCAGATGAGGTCATATGACTACGGAACAGGATCACATCGTCACTCCACATGTTAAAATGCATTTTTATGAGTCCAAAGTTCAAAAACAATTAGGGAAAAGAAAATTCAAGAAAGGTACTCAGAGATCGCCCTGTACCACTAAACCTAAGAAAGATCAACAAAACAATGAAAACAAGAAGACTATTGACAACAATCAAGATATACCTCTATTCTTGAAAATAAAATCCAAACCCACAAACCAATTAAAAGATCTAATTTTTCTTTAAAACCCATCTCAAATTCAGAAAACCCTCATGGATATCTGTGCATATAAATGAAACCTTGAAGGAGAATTACTTGCCTGAAGAGGAAAGGCACTTCTGGTTTTGGGGTCTTTAAGTACTGAGAATTTTAAACCAAAAAACAGCTGGAGAAATAAAAGAATTAATACTAGGAACAGTTCGTGGAGCCTGGATTACATCACAGCCATGGTTCTGATTCAATCTGATGCAAGAAAGACTGGAAAACAAATGGGAGAGAGGGTGGCGATGGACAGAAGGACGCGGCGCAGAAAGACGTGTGAAATTGGGAGATGAAAGACAAAATTGAAATAATTTCAGAAGAAAAGGTGAAATGGTAATTATTTGTATGAGAAGATTGTATTAATACAGTTTTTTTTTAAATATATTAATAATAAAATCACGACTAGATTAAAAAAATAAAATAAATGAAAGTCCAAGTCGTGATCACGACTTCGCGCCCTGGTCGAAATCAAATATCACGTATTCGCAACGATATGATTGGACGCAAACGCGTGTAATGCAACAATCCCAACAAAGAAATTCTTCCTACACAATCAGATGATCTGCTATCGAGTTGTCA
Source organism: Sesamum indicum (assembly GCF_000512975.1). NCBI lineage: Eukaryota > Viridiplantae > Streptophyta > Magnoliopsida > Lamiales > Pedaliaceae > Sesamum > Sesamum indicum. The sequence goes on from NC_026154.1 coordinate 15,627,906, forward strand.
AGAATAATTATATATTTCATTGTAATTTTTACAATTGTACAAAAAAATATACATTATTACATTTATACACTTAATTGTAATTTTTTAAGTTAATACAATTTTAATATGAAACTCAAAAGCAGAGTTGACCGTATGAATAATTATTAATTTAAGAAAGTTATGTTGGGAATAGGTTCACATGTGTGAGTGAAATTGGATGAAACAATCGTAATAGAATAGTAAATTGATGGTAATGGTATAACTACGTACACTTTCAATTACTCCATCACAAACATCGTTGATTTAAACAGTCACGTCATTAGTGCAGTGCCCAGGAAATACTAATAACAAACTATTGGTTGACGGTCACTGCTCAGAAAAAGGGACAAAATCCCACGCCCGGTGGGACTCGAACCCACAATCGCCTGATTAGAAGTCAGACGCCTTATCCATTAGGCCACGGGCGCTAGCGCTGCTTTGAGAGACACGATATTGGAATTCTATGAAACACAAGACGCCATTGCAACACAGTTGCTGTTAGCATCTCCAGATAACCGGACTTGTATCAAAAAGTGAGTAAGAAGAAATATGATGAAGACTCTCTCACCCCTCTTTCAAGTACCCGCTTCCAAGACTCCGCCGGCCATTCCTGCAATTTTCCGTTTCTCAACTTTAGCAGTCGCCGGAGCAATCCAAAACTGTAAAACACAGACGAAGCCAACTC
>NC_026154.1:15628618-15629379 GCF_000512975.1 Sesamum indicum
CCAACAATGTCTCGCCAATTCCGATACTCACTCCCACTACACCCCCCTCGTCTTCCCTTCCTCAGAAAAAGGTACTCTTTTTTGGTTCACAATTTTTTCCCAGTGGTTTTCAAGATTTTGTAGAGTTCTGCTGGGAAGTTTATGGGGCTTTATCTTCTTTTTAACTAATGGGTTTTGTAGTTTGCGCCGTTCTTTTCTCTCCGTTGTAATCACTGAGGGGGTTCTTAAGATTTTGAAGATTTCTGCTTTTGGGTTTTGAAGGGGTTTATGATTACTATTAGTGAATCTTCTTTAATATGTAATTGGGTTTTCCATTTTTTCAGGTTCTGGTCCCAATTGGGTTCGGGACAGAGGAGATGGAGGCTGTGATTATGATTGTTGTTTTGCGGCGAGCAGGAGCTAATGTGACAGTAGCTTCCGTGGAGGAGCAGCTGGAGGTTGAGGCCTCTGGAGGTACCAGGCTGGTGGCTGACGCATTTATCTCTGCTTGTTCTGATGAAAATTTTGATCTTGTTGCGCTGCCGGTTAGTTTTGAACTCTGCTCTAACCACATTTTCAATGGAAGCAGCTTTTCAATTGCCTTTTTCTCTGTGTATGAATGTTTATTTGTTTGATACTGGTTACTCATTTGATGTTTGGGGTCAGATTTCTTGAATTTGGATGGAAGATTAACTTTTAATTTTGGCTATTTGGTTATTTATACGGTATTGCCATTCTAGTTTATTTTCCGTTCCTCAATATGTATGTAAGTAGGGAGGAAT
>NC_026154.1:15629389-15685367 GCF_000512975.1 Sesamum indicum
ATGCCGGGCTCGATTAAGGGACTGCGAAATTCTTCAGAAAATCACGAAAAGACAGGCTGATGCAAAGAGGTTGTACGCTGCAATTTGTGCTGCTCCAGCAGTTACTCTTTTGCCTTGGGGCCTACTTAGGAGAAAAAAGGTAATTCCAATTGGTTTGATGTAACTAATTTCTACTTACTTTCTTGCATCTGTGTATTTGCATGATTGGATTGACTAATGGCCTGATAAATTCTCTGGTTAGACGACTTGTCACCCTGCATTTATGGACAAGCTCTCGACTTTCTGGGCTGTCAAATCAAATTTACAAGTCTCGGGAGAGCTAACAACAAGTCGAGGCCCTGGTACTTCTTTTCAATTTGCTGTATCATTGGTGGAACAGCTCTTTGGCGAATCAGTAGCCAAGGAAATCTGTGAGTCCATGGTAAGAAAATGCAAATTCATTTTGAATGAGATATTGCTAACAGAGACAGAACTTTCACCTCAGAACTATATAGCCTTAACAGTAACCACATAGAACTTAGGTGAAGGGTTTCTGGAGATTTAGTTCTCTCAAGATTACAAGCCGTTTTTTCATCTTGGTTGGATTGCTTTATCTTCCGTAATTTGCTTACCTTATGCACAACCAGCTTGAGATAACTGTTTGTCTTTTTCATTTGTACAGCTGCTAAATATTGTTGATGACAATTCTAGGAAAGAAGAATTTGATGAAGTCTCATGGTCCCTAGGGCATGCGCCTGAGGTAGTTTTTTGTTTTTCTATCCAACATTTCTTTCACTCTTAGGAGATTTTCAAAGTTTTGGTTCTGGCAAACATAGCAGGTCCTCATTCCAGTTGCCAACGGTTCTGAAGAAATTGAAGTGGTTACCATTGTAGATATCCTACGGCGTGCAAAAGCAAATGTTACAGTTTCTTCAGTGGAAAAATCGTTGCAGATATTGGCATCGAGTGGCACAAAAATAATTGCAGACAAGATGATTAGTGATGCTGCCAATTCAGTTTATGATCTAATTGTCCTGCCGGTAAGGTTTCCAAACTATCTCTTTTGACTAGATGAAAGTTGGAAAAGCATAAGTCTCCTATGCTTTTGTATTATCGTCCTTGCAAATAGTGATGCGAAAAATACAGTTGTTTGGTTCTGGGCTTCTCTCTTAATTCTCCTAAGTGTTGCTTGCTCATGAATTTAAGGGAGGGGCGTTAGGCTCTGAGCGGCTGCACAAGTCCAAGATTCTGAAGACGTTGCTAAAAGAACAACAATCGGCTGGGAGAATGTTGGGTGCAATCTGTTCTTCACCTGCAATCCTACACAAACAAGGATTGCTAAAGGTAGGATTAGTCACCTCAACATTGACATTAGCTTCTGGAGTAAGAACTTAAACTAAATCCTTTGCCTGCTTAAAACAGGATAAGCGAGCCACAGCTCATCCTTCTGTCATTAACAAGCTCAACAGTGCTGTAAATACTGCCCGGGTAGTTATCGATGGGAAAGTCATCACTGGCAAGGGACTCGCTACTGCAACAGATTTTGCACTTGCTATTGTAAGTAAACTTTTCGGGCAAGCAAGAGCGAGGAGTGTGGCTGAAGGTCTTGTTTTTGAGTATCCTCGGTGATAGGCAGTTACCATCACCCATTTGGGTTCAACATTCCCCCATGTTTGACAAGTCTTTGTCCCAAGACTGAAGCGATGAAGACGTTATGTATTTGACATGGCAAATAAGCAGAGCTACTAGAATGTGATTGTTCCATCTTGGTAAAAGAAGACTCCATTTTCTGCCAAAAAAGAAAAAAAAGGGTTTTGCATTCGCCCGGAGGCAACACTCAAGTCCAAGCCACACGCAATAGTTGAGTTAAATTTCGATTGAATGTGCAGCTATTAAAGAGTTGATTATAACTTGTTTGGAGACATATGCATGTTGCTTGAGGAGGAGAAAAAGTTTCAGTTTGAACAGAGGCAACGGCATGGTGAGTGCATTACTATGTCGTGTGATTAATATATAGTCGAGGAAAAGCAAAGCTTTTTGAAGTGCAGAGAAGTTGCTATTGGAGCATCCAACTGCCGGGTGCATCGATTCGGTTTTGTCCCAAGTCCATGAGTTGGATCCGTGGATCTCATGTTTGGATATGGATTTTCTGTTTTTTTCAAGGAATTATAGGCCATTGCATTAGAGTCTATACTATTAAGCATCAAGGATCTTTTGGTGTGTTTTACTAAAATGTCCCTTATAATATACATGACATGGATGTAACTACCTATTTTACATCATTTTATAGTTGAAATCATCATCTAAATACTTTATAACTCCTCCAACATAATGGATTAAGGTTTTGACAGGTCTGTAATCATCCCAAAATTTTCACTGTAAAAAGTTGTCTGTGGATGCATTTGAATTTCGAGAAAAGATTTCAAATGATTCCAGTTAAAAAAAATTTAAAATTTATAAATATTCAATAAAATATAGTTCAAAATTAGAATTAAAGTATTTAAAATACATCAAATTTACAATTATCCAAATAAATTCAAAGAATTTTGTTATTAAGAATTTCAAATTTATAATGTCAAATTCTTCCATCAAAATCCAACATAAAATCATCCCGTCGTTTTCCAATCATTATTAAGACATGATTAGATGAAGATGTGCAACTTACTGTGTGAATTTAATTACTTGTAGATTTTTTTGAACCACTATTTATAAGAGTAGGTTACGAGAGATTTAGGATCAACTGGAGGATTGAGATATTACTGAAATTCTTAAGATGTTTATCTTTTAGACATAATGTTTATCCTATTTGTTGTACACGTCATCTGAAAGATATGCCACCAAGAACAGAATATACTGGATTAGCCATATCTAGAATGTTGGTCACCTGCATCTTTGACTGGTCGGATCCAGTTGACATCAGTGTCCCTGTGTAGAATGTGGTCGACGTGTTGGCTGAGACGGAGGACCTAGGGTACTGTTGGTATTAGACCTAGATTTCAGTGTTGCCTCATCAACTGGACAACAAAATTTGGGCTATTTATCTTGTCGTCCTTTCAGCCCATTATTTGCATTTGTGCCAGCAAAATTTGAGTATGCTGGAATGAGTAAATCAAGCCTTGCTCATTTATGCAAATGATTTGGATTTGTATCGGGGTTTTAGGGAAAAATTGTTGTAGACATCACCTTATAAAATTACAAGTATACATCTTGACGGGGTTTTGCTGTAATGAACTTCAAGAATTTCTGCGCAAGTTTGTTTTCTTGAGGGGGTATTTATATAAATTACAATTACATTCTAAAAATGTATACCTACGATTTTGAAAAATACAAAAGGCACTCGCGCAATTAAACTTAAACTCATAGACTGTGGATATAATTTAGCCTAAAGAAAACGAAATAGCAATTGTCTGTCTTGTGGATTCTATAATTGTTCAAATACTAACAATTTCGTGTGATCCAAGTTCCTTGCTCTATAAAATCATACTTGTAGTCTCCATCGAATAACCACTATTTACTAGTATTGGATATTAAATAAAATTTTGCAGTCCAACATTGATTTATTATGATGTAAAATATTACGACTTTTTCCAATTCATTTCATTGATATTTACCCATTGTTGATCTTTCTATTTCAGCCCTTTTCTTTTTCAAATTTTGCTTTGAGATAAGCTCAATCCAAAATTTGTTCAAATTCTTAAATCCTATTTATCATAGACCTTATACTAACCTTGGTGGAGTAATTCAAATTTAAGACAAATATGTATGATATGTTTGGATATGTGAATTTGAATCTGATGAAATTATTTGAACAAGAAAAAGTATTTCGAATGACTCTATACAAAAATAGATGAGGTCTAATCTCATAACTCTAAGGTCGTGAGTTCAAACCCCACCAATGTATGGAATGTTTTTATTTTAATAGTATGTGTCGATTATATATAGTTACTTGATATTGATAAATAAAAGTATGGTTGTTATTGTCGTTGGTAGTTGTTAGATATTCATATTTGATATTGATGATCGTTAATCAATTTATTCAAAATAAATAAATAAATAACTCCAAATAAAGAAACTTGAAATTTATTAAATATTTCACAAAATATAGCTGTAAATAAGAGTTTGAATTATTTGAAATTCTTTGCAACACAGCGTCCAACCCCAAATTCGTCAGTTCAGATTTAATCTAAAATAAAATTTATATAATTCTATATTAAATTAATTTTTAAATATATTACAATGCAATATTTGTTAGATAATTATTAATTTTAAAGTATTTATAATTTTTAGAACATGCATGAGTATTTGTAATAGTTTACCCAATCAAAAAGATCTGAGAATATTCTGGGACCTTAGAGAGTCGGCTCCAAGGAAAATAAGGCGGCGCGTGGTGGAGCCGGCGCCATGTTGGAGCAGCTGGGCCCACGATCCTCGTAAGATTTAACCACACCACAACTCAGCCCAGATCAGCCCCCACTTTAAATACCTCCGGCCCTATATTTGCTCTCCCACTATTCCCGCTCGCCCCCAAATAGGAGAACGAATATATTTATTCTCTTAATACGGTGACGTATTCTACATGTCGGAATCGGAACCACGCCTCCGCCGCGGAGCTCCGCCGCCCTTGTACAAGCAGAATTCGTGGTCCCCAGACATCCTCCGCGACGAGGCCTGGATGAATCGCCGGAAAAATCACCGACTGCGGCGTGGCCGCAGCGTTACCGACGATGACCTCGACGAGCTCCGTGCTTGCTTCGACTTGGGGTTCAACTTCGATTCGCCTGATTTAGATCCGAAACTCTCCTCTACTTTTCCTGCACTCGGATTCTACCATGCTGTAAACCGGAACTACAGTAATAGCTTGTCGCGATCTTCTTCGGCTTCGTTTTCTGATTCTGATTCGGCGGTTTCTGTTGGAAGTCCAAGTTCTATTGTTGATCCAGGTAAGATTACGATTTAAAAAAAAATGAAGAAGATTTCTGTAATTGGTTGCATTTAGCTGTTTTTTCGGTCGAAATATTCGATTTTGTTCGCAAAAAAAGCTTTCTTCGAATCAGGATCAGACGTAGCTAAATCTGAATCGTTTTGATTTGTTTTTGAATTCTAAAGGTGATGATCCGGCTATTGTGAAGACGCGATTGAAGCAATGGGCTCAGGTGGTGGCGTGTTCGGTGCGCCAATCTTCACCAAACTTACTGTGATTCTAGCTACCGGCACTCGGAATAGGAAAAAGGAGCCGAAAAAAGAAAACGAAAGTTCCAATTTTGTATTGACTATAATTTTCCTACTATTTCATTGTTTTTCTGAATTTATCATTGCAAATTGAACTTCTGGGATTTTTGCTGCTGGAATCAGTAGGTGAAGATTGTAGAAGCTTTTATTATTGGGGGGATTGTAATTAAATTCTTTTCCCCCCTATTTGTTTCTTTTCTTCTGACAAAAGACCGCCGGATTTCACTGCATCAACTTTCATTAGCAAGCAAAGGTACATGATCTTGCCCTGTGACCCAATTCTTCATATTTCTCCCCTATCTAATTCACCAAAAGCAAAGATTGAGGCCGCTGATGGATTTTGATTTTTTGAAGTAGTAAAAAATGTCTCAGGCACTCATATTTGTTTCAAAATTCTCTTGATTATTAATTCCCAGAACTTTTACCACATTAAAATAAAATCATTCTTGATTAGGTTTTCAACGGCATCCAGATTTAAATGTAGTGGTAGAAAAACAATTTTCAATTTTGTGCATAATTGCATGGCGACTATGTTTCACTTTTGGTCATCTTTATGTTTGTGAAGACAACCAAACAACCAGCCTGCCGTTACGCCCTCCAAGCATAAAACCTGGCGATATGCTACATTTTCAATTTGTTGTCAATTTTATGATCTGTTTCTTTTTGTTCATTATTAATAACTCGGCCATTAAGTTCCCTATTTCTTTACAATAATTGATTAGAAAAATTCAAATTTAAATTCAATTTTACAGCACGCAATCCATAAGTATCAGTCATAATTACTTCTTTCAGTTAAAATTAATATTTTTTTAACTAAATGATAAATGTAAACCAAGCATCTTATCATTTAGCTTTTCTAGCACAAAAGTTTTAACAATAGCAATCATTTGGCAAAAACAAGCTGACTTGAATTGAAATTTTGATACGCCAAAATACTATGTTAAATCAAAGTCGATTAGTCAGTTCGTTTCGGTAATTATCAATTTTCTTATATTTCGGTTTGATATATTGTAAACCCAAAATAAAATATTAAAAATAGTTAAATATTAAATATTAAATATAATAATTACACTTGTTATTTTTTTATTAATATTAATAATAAAATAAATAAAAAGTATAAAAATAACTAATATATTTCAATATGTATATAAAAATAAATAACAATGATACTTTGATATCTAGGACATTTCAAAAATCGATACGAAAAATTAAAATCGAATAAGATACAAACCTTTAAAGAAATTATAACCAGATATCGGATTGAATTTTTTCTATTAAGTTTTGCTATTGTTAGAGTTTTCAATTCCGATTGGATTTAGTCAGTTTACGTTTGAATGCTCTAATGATAACTAAAATTTGGTGCCCATCTTATCCTAAAATTTTATTATAAAAAACAATTTAAGGATCCAAAATACAAAATAAATATTCCTAGTAAAATAATAATGGGAGGGGTATCCAATAAATTCCATATATTTCAATTGGTTTGACGGTGGAGTAATGATGAGGCGCGGCGGCATGAGATGAGAGCATTATTGTAGTGAGACTGAGAGGGCCCATATCATTTGCTGGGCTCCTTAGCTTCCTATTCTCTACTCTCTAGTTCAATATATTAAACAGATGCTCCACTGACCCCCCACACCCACACCCTCCTCATACTTTTATTATTTCTTCTTATTATTATTATGGTATACCAACAACAACTATAATAATAAATAAATGAGAACGCTGCAAGTGACAAATGTCAAATGAATGATTGAAGGGCCACAGTTCATTGCAGTGCAGACTGCACACCACAAACAATGTTATTCTTCTGTTGCAGAAATAAAGGTTTCACTCTTATGATTGATCAATTATTTCTCTGTATATTTATACTCTTTGCAAAAATAAATAGCAATGTAATAAGTATATAGATTTACACATTTCAGTAGTTATGATAAAAGAATTGATCAAAACATTGAAAATTTTGATTTTGTGATGTAGTAATCAAAGTTTCTATTTTTTGGGAGGATGAGAGAAAATCATAACGGCTGATAGAACATAATTCTTGGATCAATGGAGAAATCCATTGAAATTCATTAAATTATAATAAAAAGAATAGTGAAAATTATTCTCTCTTTGTATTTCAAAAATTAAAGGTGAAAAAACTCTGATCATGTTATTCCATTATAAAACAACAAATTTATGAATTTAGACGAATTGAACCTCAGGTCCATAAAAGTCTTGACGGGTCGAGTCCCAAGTTCTAACAAATCCACTCGAAAGGATCCCTTGCCCTCTCTAGATGGACCGACCCTAATACAACAAATTGATCCAAAAATTTTACACTATTAATAAATTTCGTTTAGTCAAAAATTAAAAAACAAAAACAAAATTTTCTCCACCAAAAATGAAAATTGAGAGGGAAAAAAAAAAGTATAAGAAAGGGAATTATAAGTTTCTTTGGTTGAATTAGCTCTTACATATCTAAGTATAATAGTTCTCACATAAATAATTCAATAATTCGAATTCAAGACTTTTTTTAAGGAAGATATTGGGTGGAGATATATTGGGAGTGTGGACAGAGTGCAAGGGGGTTTGGTTGTCAGCCCTTTCTTAAGAAAAAAGAAGATAGTGAGAAAAGAATCTTCCACTTTGAGTGCAAAGAATAAACCCATTTCAGCTTTACTACTTGTTTTTGGGTTTTCAAGTTTGGAATACAATAAGATGACATTTGTGTTGACTAATCTTTCATCTTTTTCCTCTTTAAAATAATAAATTATATCATTAATTACATAAAAATATCTTATATTACAATACGTCGTATCAAGTCAGATATACAAACACATCAGTTGAGTTTCAATACATTTTTATGTTTAACTTTTTAAAAAAAAATCAAATTGGACTATAAGTATTATTACACAAGACGTGTTTAAACTTAATTTCATCGTAACAAGTAAAAAAATTATTATAAACACGGCTCATTTAAAATGGGCCCCTGATTTAAATCATGAATGTACGTGAGTTCAAAGAAAAAAAGACAAAAAAACAGGTAAAATGCCATATAGATGGGCGGGATGCTGAAGTTTATAAATAAAGAGATTATTATATTTACACTTCTTGATCTATAGTTTTTTACATAAATTATATTATTACTATAATTTAAAAACCAACCCCTACAACAAAAAAACAACGGTACTGTATGTAATAATATAGATATTTTTTGGGAGTGTATGTATAATTTTTCAAAAGACATGAATAATTTGTGAAGACGTGTCTGATGGGTGTATATGTAACTATATAAAGACATAAATGATTCATGTAAACAGACTGTAAAATAAGAATTATAAATATAATTGTCCTTTAAGTAAATTAAGTATGATACTTTCAGTTCATCTAAAATCATTGGATGAAAAGTGCTATATTTTTGTGACAATTGACAATACAACACTTTTTATATGTGAGACGGAGCTGGAAAAGCGAAAGCAAAACAAATCACATGCTCCATCAACGCTTTCATTACAAGGATCAATTAGTTATGACACTAAAAATATCTTGTCCTACCTTCTTAAGTATCTTTGCAGAGTAGTTTATTTTTATGTGATCAAAAACATCATTTTATACTTTTACTTAGATATTATTTTAGGCAAATCCCTAATATTTCCTTCAGTTTTAGGTTAGGGAAAATGAAATTAGCATGCCATCTTATGATGTTATCGGCCCCAATCAATCGCCTGATAATATTTTTACACATCACTCAGATATTTTTTATAATACTATTAATGAATTTAAACGAGAGCCAAATCTTTATATGAAAGTAGGTTTTTGCACGTCGTCCCCGTAAAACTTCAAAAATTCCAACCCCTAAACATCAAAGTTTAGAATGTTTTACGAATAAAAATATTTATAGAAATTTATTAAAATATTAATATTAAATGATTCATTTCTCTAATAATTTAGAATTTTAGATGGGGTGTTCGTTTAATATGCTATCAGAATCGGATCAAACAAGAGGTATTAGGGTCGAATCTAATTAACATTCGTTCATAAAAGAAATATGTCACGTGTGATGTTCTGCACGTGATGAAGATCGTTAAGATATTATATCAATAATTCTACTATCTTACAACTTAAAATCTTATAGAAATCACTATCTACTATATAAAGATATTTATAGAAATTTGTTACAATATTAATATTCAATAATTCGCCTCTCTAATAGTTTAAATTTTTAAATAACCATCGTTTATCTTGCTATCAGAGCCAAGCGAAACAAGAAATATTGGTGTCGAATCTCATTACCATTCATTAGGAAAAAAAAAAATGTTTCATGTGCAGTGTTTGTGGAGATTTATTGAGATATTAATATTAAATGATTTTATTATATAACAATTTAAACTCATAGACAATTAATCGCAAAATACACTTTTAGCTATATAATATAAGGGGTTCAACATTTATTTTATGATATTTTCATATAATCTTAAACTTGAAAAAAGTTGATAGATTTAGTCTTTGCTTTGCGGAATTTTTGAAATGATATTAAAATCAATAAAACTCAACAGAATTAATCCTATGTTTTATTGGATTTATGAGTCTAAATGTTTCGAATTTTTTGATTTTGGACTATTTTAAAATTTTCGTAAAATATTGTACTAAATTTGAGAATAATTATAAAAGTATTATAAAATGACAGATTAAAAATATTAAATCTCTACCGGACTAAAAAATTAATTTCACCAGTAGTTGATGAACAAAATATTACAAAAAAAAAAAAAAGGTTGGAATTTAAGGTAGGACGGAATTTATTAGTTGGAGTAATAAAAAGTGGGGAAGAGTACGAAAGGGTGGGACCAAACAAGGCCTACAATTGGCAACCTTATCGCGTAGTCTAGTCTTCCCCACCACGGCACGACACGCACCTCAGAACAACAACGTGGCGCGTGTGAGGACGCGCCAATACGGCCTATGAATAAATATCTGGCTGACATTGGCCGAAGATATTATCAGCCTCGTCTGACGTGGCACCCGACTGATGTTATTGACACGTGTAAAAGCGCCTCCATGTGGAGCCTTCCTTAACTGCACTTTTATCTCTCACCGCCTCTCTCTCTCTCTCTCCAGAGAGATTTCGGGCGGAGGGTTTTGTTTTTCCCTTTTTTCTTCGATTTTTTCGGTTTGTTAACTACGATCAGCGTTTTGATATTCGGTTTATGGAAGGGAATTTCCGGTCGGGGGATCCGCCGCGTTCGGCGGCTGTTGGTTGCGCAGAGGAGTTGAATCGGTCGAGCTCGGACGCGTCAGCTTTGACTGCTGAGAACTGTAAAGATATTTTGCATCCCTCGTCGGATGCGAGACTGGTAATTCCTGTTCCTGCGATCTCGAATTCTTTTAGCCCTCCGATCGAATGCATTGTATGTTGTGGTTCTGATTTTCCGTTCGTTTTTCTGTTTTGTTATATTGAGGCTCGATTCTGTTGTAGTTGCTAGTGATTTAAATGAATGAGATGCTGTGGTTTGTGATTTTATTGTGAAGTTTATAGAGGTAATGTGGCCTTAAATTTGCACATCGCGGAGACCGCAGGCTTTGCGTGAGTTACCGTCCCTTCCGAAGTTTTTAAGCCGCTCAAGTCCTCTATGTCCGTCTGATATGTCCTGTGGCTTCGCACTCAGCATTATGAACCTCTTATTTGATAGAGCACATGATCTAGAGATTGACATGTGGTTTTGAAAAGGTACATGGCCTTTGGATGAAGACAAGGGATTTGAGAAGCATACAAGTGGCGAAGCTCACCTTTTTCTATCATGGTACCTTTTTGGGATAAAATTATGTGGCTCAACCAAATTGGACAATACCTCGGGCAAATAGAGGCCGCATTAATTGGTAGATTTTAATTGCAACTCGGAGAAGATTTTCTATGAAATTTTGGTGATTATTGAAGGTTTTAACTTCGGTTTGCTTTCTTCTGCAATTATAAGGATAAGGGAAGTTGTTGTGGACTGAAGCAAGAATATCACTCTAACACTTGATTATTACATGGAACTATGGAAGAGTAATTCGGATGGAGTTGTTGCTTTTTTCATATGGTTGTGACTTGTGGAACTGGAACACAAAGGATTTTCTATAACTAATATGTGTTGTGATGGCATGAGATGAAATGAACTGAGTTTCAGTCATATGTGTTCAGGGATTTGAACGTCGCAATGTGATGGGTGTTGGAATTAAATCTTCCCTTTGATGGGGTTGTATGGATTTGTTATACAAATTACTTATAGTAATGACTACTGTAACCCGAAAAGAGAAAATTGAGAAAATGAAAATAGAAAAGTAATGATTGTAAGTGACAGGATTAGACAGATTTGGAAGCTTCGTCGGTTCCTAAAGTTATTTTCTGAAAGTTTCATAGTAATTAGCTGGAGTTATCATTAGCGGAATCTTCTCGATAATCCAAAGTCAACATTGGCTTATTTTTCTTTGCTAGAATTCTCGTACCGCATTTGGCAGAACAGGTCTATTATTGGGAAGGAGGGACGCAGTTGGTGACTTGCTGAGGCATCTAAAGTATTGTAGCTGTGTCCTTTAATTTGATTTGTATATAGCGATTGACATCTTCGATCTATCTTCATGTGTTTATGCACTTGCTGAATTGCAGTAAATTGACGAAATTAGGTACCACTAAATTGTGAGACTATGTCGGAGTTTGGTTAGAATGGAGGCATTAGCAAGGACTTCTATATGAGACACTGAAGCTACTAGCTCTGCTTCCTATCAATGCATCAAGACTTGCTAAACGACTTCGGAAAGACCATAGTGATATAGTCATGGAGAAGTCCCAGTTGTACATAAAAAAGAAGATCCTTTATAATCATTTATCTACAAGAAGGTTTGAAGCAAAAACAGTTGGTAAATCGAGATTGACTCTTCAAATTGTCTCTGCCTTAATTTATAGCAGTATAGTATTCCTCTCAAGATGAATTTCAAAATTGTGATCATGGTTACAAAAGGTTGAAGGGTGACTACTCATGTTTGGTCTTTTGACACTATTTAAGCTAACTTTACTTCCTTTCTAATGAACTTCTCTAGACATTGGAATCCTCCTAAGTTTTCAATTTATGACATGCAAAATCAAGTAACTTGTGTTGCCTCATATTGTTAAGGTTTCTTAGGGTATATATAGCATTCATATCTTGACATGTCCAACTCTTAATCTATTTGCAAATAGACTTTGAAGTCTGAAAATCTGTTGAGTGGGCACCCAAACATTCCCTTATTCTGTTGATTGTTTGAACAAACTTACTAGCTACGTTTTGCTTCCAGTTCAAGTCAATGATCCAGTTGTGCTTAGATTCCAGATTCTGCAAAATATTAAAGAGAAGTTGGATGGAAGCTTAGTAGTGTAAACCCTCATGAAAACTTAAAAATCTGAAGGGTCGAAACCTAAGAGCTTCACTAAAATGTATGGGATCATGGTCACGGCTGATTTGGCATTTGGTCTTTACATATGTGTTCAAAGGGTATTCTCACATTCCTTCTTTTTACAGGATGACAGCACAACATGGACAGATGAGAAGCACAGTTTATATCTTGAATATTTGGAAGTTTCATTTGTTAAACATCTCCACCAGTCAATGGGTTTGCTCGCTCCATACTCAGAGCAGAACAAGAGGGACAAAGATATATCTCAAATGAGGACGATCGACGCTCATAACACTTTTGAGCAGGTTGAGGAACTTATTTGGATCCCATAGTTATTGCTTTATTCTGTGAAATTGGATTATCCATGCTATCCTTAGATTGAGGAAATTATACGTTTCTTTTGTGTTTACCAGTTACCTGTTTTACAGTGTGGATGCCAAGCAAAGGTTAACTGCAAAGGCAGTGATCCTGTTTCCCATGCTTCAGCCAATTCCCATGCTCCTCTTAAGCGTCCAGGGGCATACCGTATCAAACGCATGGGAATGCACTGTTCTTCAGTCTCAGCTGACCTGCCAGAACTATTGACGGTTTGCGGTACAGAGATTTGCAGGAAAGGTATTATATCCCATGGATCAGAAACATGTTCACATCACTTTTCTGCTGGTAGCTGGTTCCATGTTGACTCTTATGGCTTAATGAGAGGTAAGCCGAACTCATCCTTATGGATGACTCGGTGTTTTTCCTTGTTATTTTAAGAAAAATCTCGTAGAGTTTGCTTGGTTACTGATGTGAGTTTTCTGTTATCTGAGAGTGCCTGAGAATATATTGTCATTTCCTTCACAAAAGTATACGTGAAGGTAGAACAGCGCATGTTCATGCATAAAATTATAAGATACTTCCTATTTAATCTCTTGTGAGTTTGCTGCAAGCATGCAAACATACTCCTACCATCTCATGCATCAGTTTTAATGTATGCGAAGCCAAAATATTGATCCCAGCATCATCCTTTTTTGTTTTTGACTTTGATTCTTCACTGGTATAATTATACAAACGTGTTTGCTGAGCATTCAATGTTTCAGAAAGGTCTCAAGTATTACTTCTAACTATTTTGAACTTATCTGATTCCCTGCAGAAGGTACAGATCAGAATTTTGTGGATGAAGATGATAAATATAAATCAAATCCCATGTCTCGAGCGAAAAGATTGAAGACAGCCTTAACAGATAGTTCTAGTCACGATCAAGTAACTTCTCAAGTTTATCATCTCTTTTATGTGCAAAAAGCTACTCGATCTCATATTGATTCCAGCATCATCCTTCCAGATTGTGCCTTCCGGAAACCGTCCTACAACAGATCAATGAACAATTCATAGCTCCACTCTTGAGGTGAACTAGCACGTCAAAATTCTTTGAGACAGGTAAGTTATCATGGGACCAGAATTGACGGAACATTTGCAATCCAGGTCAAGGTGATCTCGGAGGATGCTATTCCAACTACGAAGTTTTGCATAGTATGAAACATTAGGCACTAAGGTTTTAGTTGAAGTACAAAGGGAGCTTTTGCACTTACAGGAATTTCATTTGTTTGATTTAGTATATATAAATGTAGAAGAAACATATATATATATATATGTATATATATATAGCCCCCCTATGTAGAGCAGAGGAGTCTGCCATCTCCCCTTCCTTTGACTGAGACATTATGAATGTTATGAAAATAATTCATATATATTAGTGGTCAAGGCCTACCATGATTTTGGTAGGTGCCTGAGTTTGAACTCCAATATATTTGTACTATATACTATTATCCTTCTTCTTTTTGTTTGCTTTTTTTTTTCCCTTTTACAAATACAATATCCAAAATAACTTTTGATCAATTTTATTTTTCTAATTGATTCTCAAAATTATATTTGGGAGAATCTATCATTGCGATATTTACAAGTTCAGGCAAATCAAATCTTGGCGGTCCCTCAATAAGTAGAAGCCTCGAGTAGAAACAAATGAAGATTTTTGTCTATTTTATTTTATTTATATGTTTTGATAGGATTACACATCTAAATCTAACTATTATGAGTTCTCATTCATGCATCCGATGCACTCTTTTTTAAACGCACACACTTCATCTTGAAACACCCAAACACGCCCCTGCATAATTGGATAGAGAAACTGCGACACTTGAAGAGGGCCCGGGAGGCAGCTTTCGTTGATTATCTACAATATATTTAGTCCTTCTAAATAAATACAAACTTATTCATTCCTTTAAAAAAAAATAAAATTAAATTTATACTCTTTTTATTTTTTTTTTTATATCTGACCTTCTTCAGTTATGATTTATACAAAAAATATTGACAGTTAGCAATAAAAATTATATAAATTTTTAATTTACTCTTCATTTAATATTTTCATATAATTTATATTTCTAAAAAATAATAATAGTGGTAAGCTTATTTCATATATATATATATATATATGTATTACATTGATTTCATATAAGTATAAAAATATATATGATAATATTAAATAAGTGATAAAATTAAAAGTTTAAGTATTTTTTTTATTACAATATTTTTCGTTTGAGTTTTAACGAAAGAGGGTTAAGTATGAATCGAGAACTTTTCAAGAGAATATAAATGTATTTTTTTTTTAGAGGAATGTAGTTGTATATTTTTAAGGGTTCTAAGTGTAATTCACCGTATTTAAATTTAAAACTTTCTATGTAAATTGTATTAATTAATTTAAGGGATAATTACACTTTTTTTCTCTGAAATTTGGTATAATTATACATAAATTTTCTATGGTTTGGAAAATTACTTCTAGCACCCTTAAAATTTATTTTTGTCTAACAAATAAGTCCTTTAATTAGTCAAAATTTACTGAATTTGTTGATATTTACCATCGATTGATTGATTGCAGACTTATTGCATGTTAAATAATTTTTTTTATTAAACCACCCTTGTAACGATAAAAATATTTCCCTCATATGCATTAACGTATGAAGACGTAAGAGGGTAATTTGATCATAAAAAAATTTATTTGATCTGCAATAAATCAGTAATAAACAATTAGATAGTAATATAGATTTTTTTTATTTGTTAATATCAGCAAATTTGGTAAATTTTAACTAATGAAGGAACATATTTACTATATAGAATCAAACTTTAATAGCATTAAATATAATTTTTAAATCATAAGAATTTACGTGTACTTATATTAAATCTTAAAATGGAAGTGTAATTATTCCTTTAATTTAATTTTTAGTTTCAAGTTCTCAAGTTGTCCAGTTGTCTTACGAGACACAAAAAGAAGCCTCCTCTCTCCGATTGAGGCGCGGACTTCCACATATTGAATCATGACAGCAGATATCCAAATCCAAATCCAATGCCCTTCTTCTCGTCTTCCCCATTTTGGATCCCACTCCTCATGCCTTCCGAAACACACACACTCCCAAGAAATCCTTCTTGCAATGCACTCGGAAAATCACCAACACCCCTCCCGCCCCCCACGCAGACTCCCACTTCAATTGCACCAAATGAAATGATTCCCGTTTTTGTGGGCAGCCATTCATGATCCATGCAGACCTATTTTACGTAGTGCTCTTTTGTCTCTTTTACGTTTCTCAGTTCTCGAAGAATTTCTGGGATCCAAAATTAATGGGGACTTTTGGTAACTATAGACAGTATTCGAAATCCAAACTTTTCCCCGATGGAAATGTCCCATCAACGTCTTATCCATCTCCTTCTTCGAATTCGAACAATAAGATTTGGTCCAAGTTTATTCCGGTTTTGGTGGGATTGGTGGTCATAGCAGAGATCTTGTTCTTGGGCCCTCTCGACATGGCCAAGGACGGCGACATACTGAATTCAGGGGATGAACCCTTCTATCACTCCACTATAACGAAGCCGCCCGCCGAATATTCTGAGTAGGGTCAGGACCGGGGCTTCCACGCCCGCCGAATATTCTGAGTCGGGTCAGGACCGGGGCTTCAAAGTCGAGGATGGCTGTCAATCATGGTTGGAGAAGGTGGACTCTGTGCCGTACTCTAGGGATTTCGAGAAAGACCCTATTTTCATAGAAGGATACAATGAGGTGTTTATTTCATTCAGATTTTTATTTTTTCTTTGTGGGAATTGTTGGATTCCTTTTGAATTGTTTCTTGGAAATCTGGAAGGTGATTTCCTAGTCTGCGGATTGCATGCTATTGTGTCTGTGTGTGTGAGAGAAGTTTGTAATTGAGAATTTATTATAACTAGCCAAATCGGATTGCAGCTACGTTAATTGCGTTTTCTTGAAAATGCGGGAAAAGGCTAATTAATGTTGAGCATATGGATGTTTCTGAGTTATAAGTTACCAAAATCTTTGGAGGAAAGACTGAATATGTGATAACAGTGCAAAATGGCTAGAGAACGCTCTAGAGGAAATTGCGAACGGCTATTTTAATGTGCTCGTTCGGGTAGTCACTTTCTTGTGCCGTTGTATCTTTCGTTAACTGGTTGTTAATTCATTTTTTTGGCTTTCTTATCCAGCATTTACATGTTATGACTTCTATTGTAAAATATGTAGGAGTTGAAGTCCTGTGCTGTCAAATGTACATATGGGCATGAATCTGGTAAGAAGCCTGATGCTGTAATTGGGGTCCCTCAGGAATCTGCCACTAATGTGCTCCGGTCAATGGAGTCAGCTGTGTATTATGCTGAGAATAATATTGCAATGGCACGACGGTGGGTAAGCACTCATTGTAGTGGACTTTTGCTTATTCTTCCACTCTGTACACGTCCAGATCCATATTTATTTGTTTCACACTATGTGTTCTTTATCTTTCAAGCAAATAAATTTGAGATCTGCATTCTGGAAATGTTCTTGTTGAAATCTTTACTGGGTATTCACTAGGTAATTGAGCTATGTGCTTTTCATGGAACTAGGAGAATTTTGGGTTTGATGTTGTTCCCTTGGAAATCGTTCTATGTATATTTTACACAACAATAAGAGTAAGAACAACAGAGAAGTTATTAATCCTTCTCCCAGTTCTTATATTCTGAGTGTGTGTTTAAACTATCAGCTATAAAACTGATAGACACCTGGCCAAACAAAATATAGTTATGTCCTACATCCACTTTTTAGATTTTTCTTTTAACCTAACACTGTCATTTCTTGATTCTTTTTCAACCCAGGTTCTGAAAATTGGTGGATCCTACTTTAAATTATTTTTGGATGATTTTGATATGCTATTTTAGAATTTATCTTAGCATACCGTACTTTAGATTTTTCTGGAGAAGTTGAGGATGATGTTGTAGAACATGATGCTTGGTTTCACTATTTTTTATTACTATGAATGATTAGAGGATCTTGTCATTTTACAAATTAGTATTACAGGTGCACTAGGTATCTTGAAGATTGGAGTCTTTCCTTGTATAGTTAGGCCGTAGGGTCTTAGAGAAGATATTGTTGTAAGGCTGGGAAAATATGGTGGGCTCAATATTTAGCAACCTTTTGATGCTCAGTCTTCATGTGGCGGACACTATTGGAATTGGGTTTGTAATCTGAATCTGGGGTCCTTTAATTGGTTTGAAATCATGGAGAACTAGGGTTTAATAACTGTGGAGAGCATGATATTATCTCTTTGAGGCAAGTTCATGTAAACTCACTTTATTTATTACTCCACAAATTGGAAATCTCTTTTGATTATTTTCAGCATCCTTCTACTAGTTCTAGCTAGCATGAATTGACCAGTCTACCTTGCATATCTCATCCATCATTGTATTAACTTAATTACAATATATGCATTCATGTCATAGGAAAGGGTATAGTGTTGTAATGACGACCAGCCTTTCATCAGATGTGCCTGTGGGATACTTCTCCTGGGCTGAATATGACATAATGGCTCCAGTTCAACCCAAAACTGAAAGTGCTCTGGCTGCTGCTTTCATCTCCAATTGTGGTGCTCGAAACTTTCGTTTGCAAGCTTTGGTTGCTCTTGAGAATGCCAACATCACAATTGATTCCTATGGCAGTTGCCACCGCAACCGTGATGGAAGAGGTCATTTTATTGAATCTTTTCATCCGGTTCAACTTTTTTTTATTTTACACCAATTTAAATTTTATTTATTCAAGTCACCTAAATTTATTAAGTTTTAAAGATGGCAAAAAAGTTTCCCGTTCATATGCAGTGTGTCCCCTTTGGAAAAACAATCCATGCTGGCAGATGTGTCCCCTTGAAGTACTTAATTATCTACATCACTTGTTTTCGAACATGACGAAGTTTAACTTATAAGAAGAACCTTCTCTTTCTTGTATTGGCAGTGGACAAAGTGAAAACACTGAAGCGGTACAAATTTAGCTTGGCTTTTGAGAACTGCAACGAGGAGGATTATGTTACTGAAAAATTCTTCCAGTCTCTTGTAGCTGGTAACAATTTACATCCCTGTGCGCTCCTTTCTTTGTTAATGAACTAATCAAGTCTTGAGTGTTTTAATTTTATTTCTTGTTCAACAAACTGGCGGGTTTTCTAGTTTTGACTTTTTCAGTTAGATTCATATGTAATTCAGTCTGTAGTTGAGACAATTGGACATGGACTCAAAGATCTGAACCGGTATCCTACAACTTCAATGTTGAGTTGTAGAAATTGCAACCACTGAAATTTTTGTGAGAAATTAAAAGGTTGAGCTGAGGATGGCCTATTTTTGGTAAAGTAGATGAGTACCTGGCTTAATCCTCAATGCTTAACCATTTTGAAGGTTGGTTTTGGTTGTGTAACCTCTTGAAAATATTTCACTGTTTTTTACCTTTGGGCTTGCTGTGAAAGTTTCCTAATGTGTGGTTGGATTGTTCAATAAAATCTTAATCTGAAGTTTGGGTGTAGTCTTAATATATTGGGACTTCATGGTACTGTTGCACTGATACCATAATACTGTAGGTTCTGTTCCTGTGGTTGTTGGTGCCCCTAATATCCAAGATTTTGCTCCTTCTCCCGGTTCTGTGTTGCATATCAATGAGGTGAAAGATGTCGGTTCTGTTGCCAAGACGATGAAATATCTTGCTGAAAATCCCAGTGCATACAATGAGTCATTAAGGTTTGCTTTAGATATTGACACGCCAATTTTCATGTTAAAAACTCCATTATAGATTAAATGAGCTTATTGTTTTTCAGTTGTTCCTTTTTGCATTAATTAATGCCTCAAAAACATTTCTCCTTTTTCGTATTATTTTTTGTCAGTATATTACTGAAGCGAATGGATGATTTTCTAACATTATGATGGCCGGAATCACATTTTGGTTCATTCTGTGCAGGTGGAAGTTTGAGGGACCATCCGATTCTTTCAAGGCCCTTGTTGATATGGCTGCAGTTCATTCATCATGTCGTTTGTGTATTTTCTTGGCAACCAAAATCCAAGAAAATGATGAAAAGACTCCACTTTTTAAGAACCGCCCCTGCAAGTGTACTCGTGGCTCAGAAACCACGTATCACATTTACGTAAGAGAACGAGGTAGATTTGAGATGGAGTCCATTTTCCTAAGGTATTCTATGCGATTAACACTTGTTTTGGTATTAAAAGAAAAAAACTAATGATAAGAATGAGATTCTTGAAATATATATGTGTGAAGTAGGTTTCTAGTCACTAAAGTACAACTTCCAGAGAGAATTTGACTTGTGTGATTTCTTATACGATTTATATCCTTATGCTCGTATACACTATCACCAAATTTGAACTAATAGCGATGTCTTGAGAAACGAGTCACTGTTTTACTTTGACATAGACATTGACATATTCATGCAGGTCCAACAACTTAACTCTGGACGCCCTGTCATCTGCCGTTCTGTTGAAATTCAAGTCTCTGAAACATGTACCTGTTTGGAAACCCGAGAGGCCGGAAAGCTTAAAGGGAGGGGACGAGTTCAAAATTTACAGAATATATCCCATCGGAAAGACACAGAGGCAAGCATTGTATAGCTTCAGATTCAAAGGGGATTCTGATTTCAGGAATCACATAGAGAGCCATCCCTGTGCCAAGTTTGAAGTCATCTTGTTATAGACTGTCTGAGAAATTTATTAGGTTTAGGAAATGGGTGATTGCTTCGGGTATCTCCGGCTGGGAGCATCGCTTGATCCTCTTCTTTAGGGCTAACTCCTGGATGAGTCGCTAGTTGCTCACTATCTCTCACATTGTATTCTTTAGCTTTATTTCGTACATAATTCCACGTCTTGTGGCTGAATATGGTAGGGAAAATTATAACCAAAACATGCCCTATCTGTTGCCTTTGTGTTGATGTTTTGCATCATAAATTATCTCTTGAGAATTTGGAGATTGGGGAACTTGTAATATTAAACATGACAATAGGGGATGACACTCTGATTCTCCATAAAATCACCTTTGTGTAGTATGTTCAAATTTCAGGCGCATTATGTAATTATTGCCAATATATATATGTGTGTATATATACTTATACTATATAAAAAAAAGTCTATTTTAACTCACAAAGAGCGCTTGTTTACACAACAATACTAATTTTTTGAATTCTCAAAAATATTCCTTTTGTATTGTCAATCACCTTTATTCAAATTCTTCTTATCTATATATTTCTTATCTATCTATACTTATCGATACTTTTATACTAATAAAAAAAAGTTTCATTTTTACTCACAACTAGCGATTATTTATACTGTGCTATTAATTTTTTTTTATTTATACTCCTAATTAGATAATTTTAAAATGAATTGTAATTAATTTTTTTTTTCTTTTTTCAAAAGTGATATCGTTATTTTAATACCACTACACCAATTTATTCATCGTGCCGATAATATATTAAGTTTTTTTTTTTTGTATATGTTGATTTATATATTTTATTCTTATTTATAACATATTTTAAAACATAGAAGCGATGTGCCACCGCAACTAGTTATCACAAAATGGAAAGCAGGGGCGGCATTAAGATTAAGCTTGCGCCGTGTTTGTCAATGAAGATCTGTAGTGGATTTAGTATCGTCAAGAATTAATATCTAATTATATGGGGATATAACACTCAAATAAGACTTCATTTAGTTTTTTTGGATTGAAATGGATATATGACCTAATTCTTAACAATAGTTTGTTTGTTTATTTATGTTTTTTTTCATGAGAACCTATTATAATTTCATATTAGTTATAGGGACAATTATATTATATTTTCATGAGATTTGGTATAATTTATATTGAGATCTTCTATGATTTAAAAAATTATTTGTAGTACAATTGATAATAGTTTCTTTATTATAAATAGATCTTTGCGTTAATCAAAGTTCATAAAAAATATACCTTATATGAGTGATGATATACATATTCATATGCATTAGCGTTGAAATGGTATAAGGGTAGTTTGCTTAGAAAAGATTCCCTTGACTTGCAATAAGCACCCGTGTATAAACTTAACATTCAACTTTTTTACTAATATCATCGTATCCGATGAGTTTTTACTAATAGATGAATCTATTTCTTAGATTGAAACAAACATTAAGGTACTACATATAATTTCTTAAAATAGAAAAGATTTGTGAAATTACACCAAATTTCAGAGAATGACGGTATTATGATCCCTAAGTTATACATGTAAATTAATCAAAATAATAATTATAATAGTAATAATATAAGATTTTTTTTAGTTGGAGTCGAATAATCAAATTTAAATTAATAGCATGAAAAGTATATTATATTTATTAAATACTAATTGTATAAAAACAAAATAGTAATAATAAAATAAGATGATTAATTTACTTGTTTAAAAAAAAAAAGAAAGAAAAGATGGTTAATTTAGGGTAACGCGGGGGCCACCAAGCGGAGGGTCGCGGTGGGGTCCAACCCAGTATGAGGCACTTCCACATGCATAACGAGAACTCCCTCAATTCACTCTACTCCTTCAATTCTCTTTCCTCTCTCTTTTATCTTCTCCGCTATTTCGCGCTTCAAATTTTCTGAGATTTTCTTCTTCGGAACTATGCGAATTGCTTCACTTTCTACACACTAAATGCATGTGATCTGGCATGAGTTGACGATTGATCACATCGATCGGTAGGTGAATATTTCAAACGTCGGTTGATTGATGCGCTGTCGTTTGAGAATCATTTGATGGATCCGATCTGGACGCAGAATGACGTCCCTTCCGCTTCGCATTTCTTCCTCGCTATCTACTTCGCTTTTGCGTTCGTTGCTGCAAGGTTCATTCTCGACAGATTCATCTTTCGCGTAAGCTTTTTTCTGCGGAGAGTTAGTTTTTTTTTTTTTTTTTGGTTTTTGATGTTTTCTGGTAGTCGGATGCATGGTGATGTGTCGAATGCATTTTGGTGGTGTATCTTTGGTGTTGTTTAATTTACCATTTTTTGCGATTCATTTTGAGCTGTAATTTGGGAGATGGTGAGTTTTTCTTCTCTACAATACACCTGGATAGTGATTTATCCATTGATGAAGTCGTTACACATATATAGTAAGAGTCACACTGAGGTGATTGAGCAATATAAAACATGATTTAATTGAAGCAGGTTTTTCGATCTAAGTTGAGCAATAGTAGGGAGCTTGTGCGATTTGCTAGATACATGGAAGTAATGATGACTCTGTTAATTGGTGAACTGAGAAGTTCCATTGTGCATATAATGCTGCGTTTTGAATAAATTAATAAAAGAAGTGAGGTAGTTGATTTATGGATTTTGATTATCAAACAATTGGCCTTAGCAACTAGCCACTATCTAAGTTTTCAAGACTGATTCAAGTAATTGCTCAAGCACTAGCTGCGGCGTTGGTTGGGAAATGGTTTGCTTTAATGCAGTTCCAAAAGTTGGTTGAATTATTGGCGCCTGCCATTGGAATATTGGTGTATGACAAATATGTATATCATCTTTGACTGGAGCACTCTTTTTGTATCCTGATTCAGATTAGATGTGAATCTCTGATATGAAAATCTCATATTGATCAAGCATGTAGAAAAGGTTACGGTTTCATTCTTTTCCCAGGATGTGAATAAAACCAACATGCAAATCTCAATTGTTTTGATTTTTTAAGAGCGAGTATTGTTTTAAGAGCAGTTGGTTGTGTTTGTAGATTGTCCCATATCTGATTACTCCCATTCCAACTCTGGTTAATATTGTTACATTTAATGAATACTGTTTGGAGAAGTATAACTACTTCAATTTGTCTTGTCTAAATTATGATACACTAAATTTGGAGAAAAACCCTGGCATACTTTGCTGTGTTCTTGATCATCAAGAGTGGGTTAGCACAAGTAAGTAATGCTTTGTCTACTCTTACTCTTAAGTAATGAAATTGTTTGAATTTGGAAAGAGTCCTGAGTTTACTTTCTCCGTTGCTTTTCTAGTCTTTCTAGAAATAAAAAAAAAACTATGTATTTCAGCCCCTGATCTTGTAAAATATAGTTCATACAGTGTGTTTCTTGAGTTAAAAGAAAAAAGTATGATGCTGAATACCTAATGCCTAGATAAATCTCTAATTTATATTAAATTTGATCCAAATGAAGTATGGCTATCTACTGGTTTTATAGTATCTTTTACGAGGATAAAGCAATCTGAATTGGAGACTATATTCCAATAATACCAGATAACTAGTTATCCAAGTAACTATTTGAATGTAAATATGTTGTAATTGGATCTACATTGAACCTTTCTTCATTGCTTAAGTGTCCAGTCTGAAACTTCATTTGATACATTCTTCTACGGGATAAATGTTTAGGTTAATTTTATAGAAAAGTCCGTTAAAAGAAGTGAAGATAATTGGAAATATGTTGTCACTATCTGGAAATCTTTTCCTTTCTGACAATTGATTCCATCTATTCCAGAGGCTTGCGATCTGGTTGTTGAGTGGAGGTAGCAATCACCTCAAACTTAATGAGGAGACGAGGGCAAAAATAGCAAAATGTTCAGAGTCAATGTGGAAGCTTACATACTATGGTACTGCTGAGTTTTGCATCTTGACAAATATCTACCCAGAACCATGGTTTAGTGATATAGAGGCATACTTCACAGGATGGCCTGATCAAGAATTGAAGTAAGTTCTATATCTTACTAAAGGTCTCCTTGGAATAAGCTCATGGATCTTATTGTTCATATTCTCTAGTAAGGACAGATGTAGTCAATTGTGAATCTTTGCCTGTTACTCTTTTACATTTTAGAGAGTTCTTTGCCCATGTGGGCCTGAAACATTTTCCACTATGACTGTTAATCTAGAATTACTTTAATTATTTTGAGAGGTTTGTGATGCAGCATGCCAGCTGCTTCTCATGGATGCTGCTCTAACTATGTTCAGAAGCTCTTTCGATCCTTCCTAATGTTGAGGAATATTCTTCTATATATTTTCTCTCATGTGCCCATGGGGCTGCACGAACTTCACCATTTGCATGTTTTACAATGTATCCACTCTGTTTGGGTTGTGCAGTACCTGAATTAGCATTTACTTGATGTTTCAGGCTTCCCGTAAAACTTTTCTACATGTGCCAATGTGGGTTTTACGGCTATAGCATTGCGGCCCTGCTTACCTGGGAAACGCGGCGGAAGGATTTCTCTGTTATGATGTCACATCATATTGTCACTGTGATCCTAATATCTTTATCATACATTACGAGGTATTTTTATTGCTCCATCTACTGCTTATGGTTGCTGAATATAATTAAGATCATTGTTACAACATTTACTTGGATGTACTGTGCATTAGATTCTTTCGGATAGGAGCAGTAGTTCTTGCATTGCATGATGCTAGTGATGTGTTCCTCGAAGCTGCTAAAGTTTTCAAATACTCTGGGAAAGAGGTGGGAGCTAGTGTGTGCTTTGGTTTGTTTGCCGTATCATGGCTTGTACTACGGCTCATAATCTTTCCATTTTGGATCATAAGGTCGTCAAGGTTGGTTCATAAATAATCCTCCGTGAGCTCTTTCAGATATTACACATTTTCCCTTCCTCTAATCATATTGTTGGCTGCTTTTCCTCAGTTTCTACTCATGCGCAGTCTTGATCTTGTCAGACACATACTTGGCTACCTTATACTACCTCTACAACACAATGTTACTGACCCTGCTTGTTTTTCACATTTACTGGTGGATTCTCATTTCCTCGATGATCACAAGACAGCTCAAAAATAGAGGAAAAGTTGGGGAAGATATTCGATCAGGTCAGCATTAGTTAGCTTCAAGTCAAGTCCATCGTCTTCCTACTATAATGAAAACGTTTCACAAATAAGAAACCTTTATGAACTTCTTAGGTTCTTAAATTTATTATCAGGTCAAATTTTCAGATCGTTTCGCCTTTACATCAATCTCTACTTACACTTCTCAATCCCTTCACAGATTCTGACGATGATTAGTTGGAAACCACACTATTTGGAGAAGTACGTTTAGCCCGCTCGCGAAGTATCTTTGGACACTGCAAGGTGTTGTAGGTTTGTCTGCCAAATGTTAGTTGATTTTTGCATTGTTGTAAAAGGAAGAAATAATTAGATATTTGTAGCACTCATGTTTCGAAGGAATGTCAGGTGTACAATTTGTAGGTGCTTTGCTTGTATAACTTTTATTGCTATTAGCTTCCAGGAAATGAAAGCATGATTTAACCACAACCTTTTACTATTTTCAGAGTTGTTCATCCTCTTCCCAACTTTTCGGTTCCGACAGCGTAGCTGTTCTTTCCAAGACATGGGAATGTAACTAGAAAACGTGGGGTTTGATCAAATTTAAATTAATTATATAGTAAGTATATTACATTTGTCATATGATTGACGTATAAAATTTAAAAAAAGTGATGAATCACACACTTGCAATGTGATTCGTTTGATTCGGCTCTATCATACACATTTTTTCAAATCGGAACTGCTTACCTTCGATTCAATCTTCTCGCTCTCTTTTTCTTTAATTTCTTCTTTTATTTTTTACTTTAACCTTTTTCTTCCCGTTTCCCCTCTCTTTGACTCTTTTTTTTTAAAAAAAAATCATATTATGAGGGTGTTTGCGAGAGTTTCAGTAAAATACTTTTTAGGTTCTGACTCTTAAAAGTGTTTGAGATGTCGGCTTCTACTTCTAAAATTACTATAAAAAAAAAAAAAGCCTTTAGGCCAAAAGTTATAAGCATTTTGGGAATGCTTTTAGTTGATTTGACTTTTTTGTAAATAAATTCAATTTTATTTTGATTATTTTACTGCTATTATTATAATCTTAATTCAACTTTATTGTTTTTAATTTATTTTTAAAATTATATATTGAAAGTTGATATTGGTGTTTTCAGATAATTTGAATAATTTAACAATAATCAAATTTACACTTTCACATGTTTAATATTTTAAATTTTTTATATTTTATTTGCTATATCATCAAATTATATTATTCCGGTCACATATTATTATATTATTCTGGTCATATATTATTATTTGAATTAACAATTCTTTTTGTAATATTTTTAAAAAATAAATATGAAACATATTAATCAAATATAATTTGTTGTTTTTTGCTAAAAAATAATTACTATTGACAAACAAGTGAAATAATAAGCAAAAGAAAGTATCTTTTTTAACACATAAGGACAAAATTGGTCTTTAACCAATTTTGTTGATTTTAGAAGTGATCTTTTTTCAAACACTATCGAATTTAATTTTTATCTATTTTTTACTTTTTTTTTACAAACACTATCCACTTTTAATTTTTTTTACAAATATAAAAATAAAAGTGTTTGCAAACACTCCCTAAATTTTCTACTATAAAGAATAGGAGAAATTGCGTAAAGTCCCCCTATGTTTTTAAAATTTAGCTAAAAGCTCCATGCGTTAAAAAATTAAGCAAAAACTCCTTTTATTTTTTAAAATATTGCATACTCTCCCATTCCATTAAGTAAGTTTAACGGTGTTAAATTTTATTCTAAATTACCGATTATACTTTTCTTATATCAACCATTGATCTCAATAATTAGAAATAAACAACTCAAATTTTAAATATTTAAAATATTTTTTTTTTATTTATATAGTTAGTTATATATACACTAGAATATATATATATTATAATATATATATATATATACTATATTATAACTAACTATATAAATAAAAAAAAAATATTTTAAATATTTAAAATTTGAGTTGTTTATTTCTAATTATTGAGATCAATGGTTGATATAAGAAAAGTATAATCGGTAATTTAGAATAAAATTTAACACCGTTAAACTTACTTAATGGAATGGGAGAGTATGCAATATTTTAAAAAATAAAAGGAGTTTTTGCTTAATTTTTTAAATAAATAATTTAAAATAATTAATATAATTTGTTGGTATTTTGATATTTAATTAGTATATCTTATAAAAATAAAATTTATTAAAATATATTTTATTAATACTAATTTAATTTAATTAATAATATATAATTATTATAAGTGATTTTTATATTTTATATGAATTTTTAATTTATAATAATTTTAGAATATTAAATTTGTATTGTGTTTTTTAAATTAAAAATTTTAATTTTGTATACTGTTTAGTTGTTCTATATTTAAATTAATACTATTCATAATAAATATAATTTATTGTAATGTATTTGGACTCAATAAATAATTTAATTAATTAAATATATAATAAGATATATAAATAAAATAACATAAGTAGATTAATTTAAAATATATTTAAATATGAAAGAAAAGGGACAAAATAAACATTTACATACTTAAAAGTAATCCTCTAAAAGGCGTATGAAAGCGACTCTCCATTTGTTTTTAATAGAGATGGGATTTTGTGGTGTATTTTACAAAATATAAGAGGTTTTTGCCTATTAAATTAATATAGGGGATTTTCACACTATTTTTATCAAATAAAAGGAGAGTATTATACAATTTATCTTAAAAAATATAAAAATCTTAGAATTGAATACAAAATGATAGCCATTTCAAAATAAAAATAGTAAAAAATAGAAAGTTGGGACATGAAGTGAATTTAAGTGGAGTGTAGGAGTGGACATTGTTGTCTGAAGTGAGAAAAATAAAACCCACAACCCCATTGCTCTCTCATCTTATCATAAACCCACCAGCCATTGCCCCATTCTCTTCACTTTTCATTTTCATAAATCTCTTTGACCCTTTTCCCCACCGTCTACAATTTGACAGTCAAAAGTGATGCAACCGTGTGAACATGAACTCACACTGCCACCTCATCATTCTTACACCACAATTCATCACCATCAATTCCCCACGTTCCAACACTGCCAGCTTCTCTCTACTCTACTACGACCAGATCAAACTACCCCGTGTAAAAGTAGTGTTTCAGACTCCTACATTTACTTTTATATATACATATATATATGTTTGACCCTATTAGGCTTCAAAACAATTTCTTCACATAGTCAGCTCTTACAGTCGGAACACATGCACGGGTCAAGTAAAAGAACCAAGCAAGAAGACAGGAACAGCAGCAGCAGCAGCAGCAGCAGCTCCATGGACCACCGTCCGCCCCGGCTAAGCTGTGAAGACGAAGTTTCCATCATGGTGGCTGCCTTAGAGACTGTCATAGCAGGGACTGCCACCCATGACTTTGATATTTGGTCGCATTCACTACGCTCCTCCTCCGCTGGGGCTGCCGCTTCTGACAGGTTTTTATCTGTTTCTCAAGAGATGGAGACTTGCGGGTTTTGCAGGATAAAGGGGTGTTTGGGCTGTAATTTCTTTGAGGAGGAAAAGAGTATTAATAACAGTAGCAGCAGTGGTCCGCCGGCCGCGAAGAAGAGGAAAAAGAAGAATTACAGGGGTGTGAGGCAGCGGCCGTGGGGGAAATGGGCGGCGGAGATAAGGGACCCGCGCAGGGCCCAGCGTGTTTGGCTCGGGACCTTTGAGACGGCGGAGGATGCAGCGCGTGCTTACGATAGAGCGGCGATTGAGTTCCGCGGTCCTAGAGCTAAGCTCAATTTCCCCTTCGCCGACTACACCACACTGGCGGCGCCGGTGGGGCTTCAGCATCAGGAAAATGTGGGGACTAATCGGACTGAACTGCGGAAGAAGAGACTGCATGAAAATGAAGGAGCGTCGGAAATTGGGTCGACGAGTAACAGCAATAACGAGAAGGATTTATGGGAGATGATGATGGGAGAAAATGAGATTGAAGAGTGGATGGGGATGACGGGGTTCAGTGGGGATTCAGCGGACTCTGCTAATGGCGGGAGTGTTCATGTTCATGTATAATAAGAAGAAGATGAAGAAGAAAGAGGATAATTACACTTTTATTCACGTTTGGTGTAATTACACGTAAATTTTTTATAGTCTGAAAAATTATATCTAGCATTTTTGAGGTTTGCTTACGTCTAACAAATTTAATGAATTTTTTACTAACGGGACACTTATATGTTAAACGAAATCAAACCTCTGGAGTGTTACATATAATTTTTTAAACTATGAAAAATTTATATGTACTAAACCAAATCTCAAGAGATGGGAGTATAATTATCCTTAATAATAATAATGTGGTGCATTATTAATTACAGTTACAGGGGCTGCTCTTTTTTGAAAAATTTTGAGTTCAAATTTGAGTTGCTCTCTCTTTTGTAGTTAGTCCTCAGTATACTTTTACTTAAGAGAGAGAGAGATGTACCAAAAGAAGAAGAGTTAGATAAGATGATGTTGCCTGTAAATTGCAGTTTATGGGACATACAAGAATGTTATAGGGGGAAATATAACTACACTTTTATGAATTTTTATTTGAAATTGTTAGGACGATACATAATTAATAACAGAAAAATTAGCGGTACAAAATATAATATCGAGGGATAGATAAATATAGATAAAATATTAGTTATATGATTAATTCAGATTATCTAATCTAGATTTAAAGTATTGGGATAGCCGTTCTTCAACTATAAATCTTTTTAAGTATTCAACCTTATTGATTATTTGATTGTGAATCTAAATTCGAAACTCATATTCTCACACTTTTCATAGTTTTCCAAAGTACTTCTAAAACTACTTTTCTACTATTAAAGTAATAATTTGCTCCCACAAGTTAAGAGACAACACATTAAGATTATATAAAATTACGTAAGAAAAGAAAGAAAGTCTGAACTTATTGAATATTGTATACAAACTTTTATGTCGGCCAAAAAGGAAATTAGAATTAAAAAAAGCAAAAAAGATAAGTATAAAAATTCTTCCTAAATGGGGTCCATTGGCTTCACCTGATATGGATAACGTTAAAGAGGTATATTCCTAAGTTTGGACTTGAACGTGTCTAATTGAGTCAACCAACACTCGCATATTTAACATGTGATTCAATCAAATATTATTCCCCCACACGACTTTACTGGTAATAATGATGATGAGGCTTTCAATTCATGTCAGTGCGCTTTTAAAATCAACCGTGTTTTGTTTTTGAGTCATATCAAAGCTGCAGCCTGCAGGTTGATGCCAGCTACATTCTTTTCTTCTTTGATTAGTTTGATGGCAAGTTTTTGGGGTCTACTGACTCAGATTTGTGATGTCACACTATGTTTTGCCCTTGCACATCAAGATGCAGTGCATAAATAAACATTTTGCCCCAAAAAAATTCTTATTCCCATCAATTTGATTAATGGAAATGGACTCAATTAAATAATATATGTAAATATATTTACTATGTGCTTAATCATTTTCTTTTTAAAAATGTTGCACTGATACATTTGTCATGCAATTACTTTTAATCTAACTAAACTTTGATTTAGACTACAATTTCCTATTATGTTGGTTCAATCATAAGGATAGATTTTCTTATGAAAGATTTATATATTTAGTTCTTTAAATTGATGTAAAGATTGCTTTACCAATGGATGTAATAATTGATTGAGAATAAGTATGTGAGTCTCCATTAATATAAATGAAGATTGATTAGTTCAGACCAAAGTAATTGACATATAAGAGTTCGTACTATAATTTCATCATGATAATAATCAAATCTGTCCCTTTTTCTTCAAAAAAGATGAATATATAAAAGAGATGGTTGAAAAACAAAGGAAATGTGGAATCATATTGTGCAAGTATTCTTTCAAAATGCATTTTTGTGACAACTTCTATGAATGAAGTTCCTAGATAAATTAGATTAAGGTCACTCCGAAAGAACATGGTTTTAAGTGGCATCTTCATCTCCTAAGTTTCAGCAGACATCAATCCAATAAAGGGAAAATCATGGTACAAAATTATACAGCAGATGCAGATTTTCTCCTCACAACGCATCGCGTGCAGCAATCCTGCATGTTATGGCATCTGATACTGAAGATATCCCCAACTCCAACGCTGATATTTTATAGTGCTGGTGGATCCAAAACAAACATAAATACTCCGATCAATCACCAATGTAGAATACAACATGTTACTATAAAATTAGCACTGCACACACATATCAACGGAGGGAGCGAGAGAGAGAGAGAGAGTAGAACAAACCTTCTGTATCTGGGATTGATCAGCTCGCCCTGCCAATTCCTCCAACCCCATCTCAGTCCCCTTGACAAGTCCCTTTATGACTGTCATCTGGGGCACAACAGTGAAGTTATTTTCCTTATCAGTCTTTTATGTGAAGCAAAGAAAAGCTCAAAAAGTGATGGGAGATGGCAAATTCATAATTCATGAATGCAACAGTCTCACCTCATCAGAGGAAGCACCAAAACGAGCTACAAGAATGTAACTCGTGCTGTCAGATATGCCGCACCTTTTTAAGGACTCTGATATCTGGTACAAGCAGTAGAAAGATATAACTCAAGTACAAAATACACAAAGGATGATCGATGAGGAAAAAAAACCTTTCTTACATGTTTAGAGCCCGAGTAATTGTAAACAATCTCTGAATGAAGAGTGCGGGTCGTCAACGACTCTCGTGACTTAGCTACATGCGTCTTATATGCAGAAGCAAGAACAGGGAAAACATCTGGTATCTATCTCAATTGCAAGTGATAAATATCAGGGAACCAAAACTACAAAAATGAGGACGAGTTAATTTCATAACGCCTTCCACTTACTAGTGAAGCATTGAGAAATGCTACTTCTGGTTCCAAAGTTCCCGCTTGCATCAAATCCAGAAGTTCTCTGCATACAAACACTGTGAGCTTTAAAGATTTCCGTCAAGCCATAACAGTGAGATGTTCACTGCCAAAACGGACATGCAGCACAAGGAGTATATGAATGACACAGTTTCATAGCTGAAACAGAAACAACTTTGTTTCATTGCATCACACGGTTTCTTAGCCATATGATGAGGATAGTCTCCATCGTGGTACAAAATTTGATTACTGCTGGATTGGCAATCCAAACGCGCAACGCTGGAAACAAGACTCGTCATCCCAAGAAAAACAGAAGCAGCAAATAGCAAATTCAATCAAATTCAGCTGGTATTATGAGAATTATCATAGTTTCTGAATACTTTCAGGTAAGACCTTGAATCATAGGAACAAGTAGAAGTTCAGAAATTAAACCAAAACCGCAAACCCATAATTCTGGAAACAAATGTATTCTACCACAACTTTTAATTTTCTCATCCAATGAACTGAAACTTTCAAATTGCCAGCAAGTAAAAATAAACATGAAATGGCATCTTCAATTACCAAGTACAGCAGCAATATATTTCTTCGCGAATAAGCAAAATTTATTCAATATTTCCAAAAGAAACAGAAAGTGAGAGAAAGGAAAAAAAAAAAAAAAAACTTAAAGTGACAATTCTGCAATTGCAATGGACAGACGTTGACAGAAAAGAAGAGAAGCGTACTTGGAGTTGGTGACATCGGCGAAGAGAGCAAGAGATAGAGTGGCACCGCCGACGTCGAATGTCTTCATATCTGCTTGCCGGAATTGAACTGAAGCAAGCAAAAATAAATTAATCGAGTTTCTATTAAAGAAATTTGGGAATTGAGGGTGCGTGTACGGCGAATATGGAAACTAGGGTTTAGTGCTGGAAACAAAATTAAAGAGGAAAAATCTATCTACGGGGAAAAAACAATATAAATTAATCGCGCCAGGTAGGGGTCGAACCTACGACTTTCTGCTTAGGAAACAGACGCTCTATCCACTGAGCTACAGGCGCTGTTTGCTGTCACCTATCGACTTTATTATCAAAAAATGGACATAAAGGTTAAGATAGAAACCTAGTACGAAGAGCTTTCACAAAGATAAAGTTGCCTCAAATAAGACTTCAAAATGTCAAATAAGACAAGAATTCACGTACCCATAATCGTCAATTTTCCAACACTAGGAATATTGAAATCACAACATGTGGGACACTACAAGTACAACAATTTTGTCCTATAAGTACCTATAACTATTTTGGGCCAAAACACATCATTTTGATTAAGAGGATTATTTCCCTCGATCCTGCACCTGACTAAAGTATAAAAGGTTTTAGCTTGAGACCTCCTAGTAAATCTGTTCATTTTTTTAGTTTTTAAAACTTTTGAATCAAACTATTTTGGTCATCACGATCTCTGACCCAGAAACTAACTTATCCACAAAATAATACTACAATGATGGAGAAGTGTCGTAAATATAAGCAGCATATATACAGTGTACTAAACCACTTGCACAAAACAATAGCTTGATGTAATAATAATATAGCAAAAATGGTGGAGGAGAACAAGAGCAGCAGATAACATAGGAATAGTGAGTAAAAGACAAAGTGTGTTGAGTAGATGGGAGACCAAAAGAAACAGAGTCCTAAGTCTCCTCCACCTTTTTATGCCCTTCTTTATGTGTAGTTCAAACTTTTTAGCAGCTTCAGTGAGTATAAGTATAGGGAATCAGCACATTTTGACTACTAATCCAGAGCAAAGTGGGAAGATCAACCATGTGACCTCCAGTTCTGCCCATCTATCTATTCAAATGGGAATCTTTCCCATCACACTTTGTATTTTTAATTGCTTTTGTCAAAATTCAGTGCCTAGATTTTGTGTTTCTATTATTAGCTCCCATGTGCCTATGCCATTGGAGTTTTCCTCACTTTGAGCTACACGATTTATCTATTTATGTTTGTTGGATCAGTTGGTAAAAACAGATCACTTTTAATTAAAATTATTATAGTCCCGATTTCATCTATCAATGCGTTAATGTATAATTTGTATGTATATCTTACGTATGATTTGAGGGCATAATATCCTAACAGTAATCGAAATTGAATCCATCCAAATTTTTTGTAATAAAAGGAATAGAGTTGATGGGGTTTGTTAAAAAATCCCTCGAGAAACATATTTACCCTCCAAAATAATAAGAATTATGAGATGGGACAAGAATCCTCGACTTGTTTACTCAAGTCAGGCGGTCTGATTAGTTAAGAGGTCTAGCTCTGCAGCCTCCACTATAATTTTAAGTGAACTAATTTAATTATCAAAAGGTTCTAGTAGAGTGTTGCCTCAACATACTTAACGATTTGTACTGCAGATTAATCCATCAGCTAAATTGAGGATTGAAAATGAACCCATCTGACATAGATCTCCAAATGAAGAGGTATCTAAGTCATCGACGATCTCGACTCGGATCAATTATAACTCTCTGAGTTGTACGAGAAATTTATGTCCTTTTTGTTGGGGGAGGGGGTTAAAGTAACAGTGAATCTTTTTGTTTTTTCCACATGATATAGGAATAAGTTATGAAGAAAACAATATTTATTGGGGTGAAAGCACATGAATGTGAAAACATAAAAGGTTAAATTTTGAGTATAGGATAATATTCAAAATGATAATAGATCTGATGAGGATTATTATATAGGCAGCATTCACTTTTCCCACACCGAAAGAACGCGATAATTGAGGTCATCTTGTCTTCATTAAGTCAAATAGTCTTTGATTAAAGGCTGCTCCCTTGTTTTTGTATCAAGCATGCATTTCACTAGCTTTGCCTTGATCTAGTGATTAAATTCATTCATTTTTTATTTGAATATCACGAATTTCGATCTCGTTAAAGACTTAAAATTATTTATAAATATATTATAATTTGGCAGTAATTTGTTTAAAATGTTTGATCTAATAAAAATTTGTGCCAAAATTCTTAATATGTCGATGGAGTTACTGTTACCAGAATAATTGAGTTTATTGTAAATGTATTAAGGTGAATTATACGTGGACCTCATTTGAAAATGAGAAATTACACTTCTTTCAAAGAAGTTCAAAAATTATACTTGTACCCCTTTGAAAATTCACTATTTACACTTGATTCCCTTTCGTTAGAGTTTGGATGAAAAATGTTGATATTAACAAAATAATTACATAAATTTCGGTGGACCCCTCATTTTAACATTCACATGTAATAATTGTGTAGTTAAAGGGAAAAGAAAATATAATGATTTTAACCTCACTCCATATATATATATATATATATATATTACATTATCTCTTTATAAGTACAAAAATATTCATGGAGAATGTTAAATGAGAGACAAAATTGAAAAAATATGTAATTTTATTCCATCGAATTAACCATATCTGAAGGGGGTCGGGAGTAAAAGAAAAATTTTAGAAGGAGTGTAACTATAATTTCGCATTTTCGAATGAGGTTTAAGTGTAATTCTGCTTGCAATGTTTGATGTAATGAAAAGTGTACTTAAATTTTAAAATATTGGTGGGTCTAAAGTGAGCAAGAGTTTTATGGAATGTGACATTTTTTGTGCATCAAAATGATGAAGCATGAAGTTCTACCTCCTATCCTATATAAGGACTCAGCACATTGCATGTGAACTCCAAGACCAGACCAAAAGAAGAAGAAAACACAAACATCAATACCCTTAACTTCTAGCTTCCTTGTAATCCCAATGGAATGCTTAAACATGTTTAGCAACGACAGCCTCTACAACAACATGGGTCCAAGAATCTCATTCTCAAATGATTTTGCTGATCCTCAACACCCCATCAACCTAGAAAACAGCTACAGAGAAGCACCTGCATCCTCAGACTTTGAGTTTTCTGTCCCTAGTTACACTATGATTTCTGCTGATGAGCTTTTCTGCAAGGGAAAGATGCTGCCCTCGAGAGGGAACTGCGTAAAAACTCCCACTCTCAGAGATCAGCTTCTTGCTGGAGACGATGATTGCGAGGAGATTGGACCGTCGAGGTTAGCTAAAAGTACGGGGCGGTGGAGGGAGCGATTAGGACTAAAGAGATCACATAGTATTGTACCTAAGAAAGCGGGTAAGAATAGCGATGGAGGTTTAGAAAGAATCGATGAAATGAAGATCCCGGAAATGGCTTAAGGTGAGGGGATAGCCAGTGAGAATTAGTTGATTTTGGTGTATATTCATTGGGGTTGGGGAGGAAGATTTTTTATGTTGTTGCTGCTGCTGTTGATGTTAGAGAATATTGATTTCAGGTTTGGACTAATGTAGAGTGAAAGTCAGTTGTTGTTTTTGATCCCTCTTCCTCAACTATTAACCTGTGTACAATGTAAAATCTTTCTGATTCAGTAGTTCGGTCTTGGCTTGACATTGTAAGAAAAAAATTGAACCTGGGTTGTATTAACTCGGTTTAAATATTCCTGTTCTAAGTGGGTCGCATTTCTTGTCCAAATACAAGAAACCAGACATATTTCAAGGAACCAAAAATATATGCTCATAAACCTTGTCAGCAGATAGACTACATAACAAATTCACAAAAGATATACAGCCTAGTACTGTTTCTGCATTTGGGTTGTCCTACCAATCTTTGGGACGAACAAAAGAAAACATTACATCGTCAGAAATTTGTATTGCTATTAACTTTGCGATGTCCACGAGGACAACTATCTAAGCTAACTGACGAATGAGAGAGCTCTCACCATGGAGCACCAGCGACCTCCTTAAACAAAAAACCAAGCTCCTCATTTTTCACTTTAAGGGCAGCAATCTCGGAATCTAGTTTTTCTATCAACAATCTAATGTTCGAAAGTTTCTCGTTGAGGCTTCTCATCTCATCCTCTGCTGCAGCTCTCTCAGTTCTCTTCAGTTCAATAACAGTTTGGGATTCACAAGAAAGACTTACTAGTTTATGTATCCGCGCACGTAAAAAACCAACCGTCATTCCTAAATCATCAAAAGCTTTCAGAGTTTTGTCCCAACTTTCAAAGTGATTAGAACCCATGTTAGGATTAGCCACTCGGATAGCATCAGCTATGTTGATCGTCTCTAAGATCATACCAGCAGCCAACTTACTGTTAAGGCCCGGGATAACTTTCTCGTGAAGAAACGAGCTTTGGCTGCGGCAGAGCTCATAGTACTTTGTTCTGAGATGCATTGGTAGCTCAGAGTCGAGAACTAGGCCGTCGACGTGAATGTTGAAATCTTCAAAGCACCCTACGTCTTTGAAACTGAGAAGAGACTCTGCAAACTTGATGCCATCCATGATTTCTGGACCGAAACTTTCGCCACCATCACCAGATTGATCTGGAGCAGGCTGATTCATAGGAATTGATCCACCATCATTCTTTTGGCTATTATCCACTGCAAGAGGCTCCATATATTTCTCCGCGGCTGTTTCACTAATCCCTGCATTTTCTTCCAGTTTTTCTTCCATTTTCACTACATTATTTTCAGTGAAATTGTAAGATCCCTTTCTTGGGTGTCTGAGAAATAATATAAGTAAACACTGCAATGTGGAATCACAAACCTGCGTTGATTGGCCCGGTTTGAAAATCTAGGTTTAGAAGGGTAATAGCCCCATCAACTTCCGATAATCTTCTTGCTCTCACAATGTACAGCTTAATAAAACAAACCAGCAGACAGTCAACGAAAACTTTTCAACACACAAGATGAAATGCTTGAAACTTGGAACGCTTACACCGATCACCTCTTACCTCTCACACTCATATGAACTTCCAACAACAAAAATGGAAACAAACAAAAACAAGGATATAATAAGATTGAGACTAAAGGTATAAATTACCTTAAACTTGCATGGCTTGATCAGTTGAAAAACCACAACATCGCCCTCGAGCAATTTGTGTTCAATGGAGAAACCTCTCCATCCACCGCTTAGTCCCGTTTTATGCACCAAGTACTTTACATGGTACTCTTCTTCATTTTCATCAACCAAAACCATCATTTCATCACCCTTCGGTAGATGGCCATCACAGAACTTTTTCGGCAAACCCTGTAATGTAAAGAAAGCTGGTATTGAGAAGTTCTTCCCTCATTTCCAGAGCGTGCATACAACATCAACTCACCAGCCAGAATCCACCAGAGACGTGTGATCTGAGCATAAGTTTCAAAAAACTAGGAAAATGTGGGGACAGATTTGCTTGGACCTCTTTTGCTCTCTCCATAGCTGAGGTTGTGACACTGTCACGGCTATGATGATCACTAGTTGTCTCCACCTTGGGTGGATGACTGTAAGAACAGAGAAAAATTGTACAAGAAAACAAATACAGTTATGAGAACCACTTCCTCGTGGAAGATAATCTTTGTAAGAATTTATAACATTAAGCTTAGTAGCTTACCATGTAATAGGTCTTGCATTAATTACGGATTCTCCCTGCTCGAGTATTTAAACGAATTTGTCAAAAGCTGATCCAAGAATTAGCAGTACAGCAACAGAATAAATATGATTGACGGAAGTCATCAAGGGGCAAAAAGGCGTGGTAATAATGTAGAAGGGATTGTCCCACTTAAAACCTTGATTTGAACAACATGACAAAAAAATGAAGTGAACAAATGATGTCTTGGTAACATACACAACTTACACCAAATGGCCTAAAACTGCCTCTCTCTTCATCACATAAGGTAACCAAATATAAAGCATGTTTTCAGCAAAATGTGACTGGCCAACAACTTTGTCTAGATCCAACCAAAACATTTCTTCACGCAGCAAACACCTAAACACACACACACACACACACGCTTATTTATCCATTATTAAGTAGGGGGGGATTAAAAATTTATGTAATTTCTATTGCTATTGTCATTATTTTTCATCCAAATCCTAACAGATGACAGGCGTAAAAGGAGATTTTTCGTAGGGAGCGCAATCGTAATTTCAAAACTTTTTTGAGGACTGTGTAATTTCGCATTTTCAAAGGCGTTTCAGTGTAATTAGCCCTTATTATTTAAATTTATCCTTCGGACAACTACAAATGGTCAAATAGCAAGTAGCAATCCACCCCCAGAAAACAGAGATAAAGGGATAGTTGAAAAATTAAAAACAAGGGATTACTGTGAGTCATACATAACATGGAAAACTAATATAAATGAAGATTCTTGTAATAATGAAGATCCTCACATCCTTGTAATTGTTGTCAAGACTCATTAGCCTCTGCTTTACCAGCTTTCTCTTAAACTCCCATGCCAGCTTCTGCTTAAGCTGTTAACATTGAGCAAACACCCATTTTTTTATAGCATAAAATATGTCAAAATTAGCATTTTTCTAGAGAGAGAGGGAGAGAGAGAGAGAGAGAGAGTAACCTTGGATTTGGAAGAAGAAACAGGGCTTCGATTGGAACTACTGATCCGAGCGATGGCCATAGTTCTTGTCTTTGCTTCTCAGTTCTCACAGGAGAGACGTAGAGGAGCGCATTCTATCATAGTAAGTATCGACCGTTGAGTTCAAAAATCTGCAGAGTTATGGAAAGTTATAAGAATTGAAATCATGGGGATTTGACAAGATTGTCAGACCATGTTTCTAGTTCCTCGGAGATGGCAACACAGCTAAAAACTCTCTTCATAAGTCCTCTGCTCCAGACAAAAACATAAAACCCGTTCATATATTTGAATTTGAATTAATATTCATCTGTTGCTACAATCTAGCT
The DNA here is from genome assembly GCF_000512975.1 of Sesamum indicum. Lineage (NCBI taxonomy): Eukaryota > Viridiplantae > Streptophyta > Magnoliopsida > Lamiales > Pedaliaceae > Sesamum > Sesamum indicum. Next base: position 15,669,676 of record NC_026154.1, read on the forward strand.
GTACTAGGTGGCATCATTGCGTAGGTAGTATGAAAAGAGGATTTTTCACTTTTTCCAATGTGACCCCGCCACTTCCACTTCTGCATGTCTTAGTTCAAATATTTTACTTGTGATTGTGTTTACATGTAATAAAAAATATTTACATAATTTAAGTAAAAATTAATATTCACATACATGTTTAGTACCTTTCCAGAATGGTCGCAGGGTGGTAGAAGCATTCAACCAAACATTATTACATAATTCTAATTACAATCACTGGCAGGTGAACATTGAAGACAAACATTCAACATTGCTTACACTTTTGGTATTTTACAGACTAGATTATACATTAATGTGGACGTATCACCTCCTGCTATCACAGTACAGCATTGTGAGCAAACTCAATAAGGAGATGATGACTTCCAACATATGGATCCAGTAATAATGCGTAAACCCCATGTACAGCAAGGCGACACAGGTGACCTTTTACATTTGAGCACATCACAAGTACCTGTAGGGAATTTCTTGGATGGACCGGACTCCATAACACAGTCGAATGAAGAGGGGAGGGGTGCATCGACTAAGACCAGTTCTGACTTCTGAGGCTTAAAGTACTATGTACATTCTGAGCAACGAGGTCAAGCTTTGTGGTAAGCTAAGGTAAGCTGCAATTCCATCAAAATCACCTGGCATATAATATAAAGCCATAATACCTGAATTTTCCTCGGGATTCCTGTGGTTAAAGCTAAAACTTGGTTTTGTGCTATATTCCCTCTATACAATTATGTTCGTGCGAAATTGAGAATCTGCAAGTGAACCATCATAGGTTGCCTCAAAAGTTCTCATAATCTTGACCTATGCTTAATGCCAGTAAAGGGTGACCGTCTACGAATAGAAGCAAATGGTTCACCGTTCAAGGAGCCCGAGAACTTAATATCCCATCCTTCAACATTCTTTGGAACACATACATCAAAAAGTATTTGCCCAAGAACAGTGTTTGTACTCATACGAGGGCTTGAGCGATGAGGTGACCTCTCTTTCCGCTCCTGTGGGGATCCAAATTCTCTGCTGTCTCGATACTCTGATGAACTTGGCAGGAAAAAATGGTCATTTGGACAAACTGCAACTCTTCTGAAACTTTGATTTGAGTCAACTGCTGCATTCTGGAGGTCACAAATTAAGTCTGAGATTTCATCATTCACACCGTCCATGCGAGATGTTTCCCCAAGTTTCTGAATTTTTGCAGAGAAAACTGAAACTGCCTGCTCAAGCAACTCAGTTATTGCAGCGGTGTACTTTACAGCTTGATGCCTGTCAAGACCTGTAACAGGGAAAGAAAGACCAAATTGAAATATGGGGGAAGTAGTCCTGAGAATAGCCGTCGAGATTCATATGTTGAACAAGCCAAAGACATAACTAGCAGTGTTAGGTGCCAGAATAAATTTAATCTAAGTGGCATGTCCGGAGATCATCAAACGGCAGAACAAAAATATTATTTAAATGATATGTTTCTTTCCAAGGCCGTCAACAAATAAAATGCTCAAAGAGGTAGATTCATGATTCATGAAAGCATAAAATGCTCAAAAAGGAGTATAAAAAAGTATAAAATGAACCATGATATTAAATATTCTATGATTCCTGCACCGAAACAAAAATAAGTAACACCAGAAAATGTAGCTTGTAGATATGTGGATGCTCCTAAAGAAGTCCCTTTCTCTACACTTCAGACACCCCAGACAAGGGACAACTCAAATGACTATGCTAGTGTAAAACGCAATGAAATAAATTAAAAATCAATATCATATGAGAACAAAGGCAAGCTGAAGAATACCGGAATGCTGGCAATTTCCTTGTATGTACTCTCAGGAAGTGGAAACCAAAGCAAAAGCAAGATATACTGGATAACTCTAAACTAGTTCTATATCCATATCAGGGTATACTACTTAAGTCAGTTCATGCCTTCAATAAGGATTTCTTGAGAATGAACTAATTTGCTTCAGGATTGATGCTTCGGTTGTTATCCAAAATATGCAATTTAGTTAGAGTTCCTTAGTGATAATGACCATAAAAAAGAACTTACAAATTACCGAGCTGTAGCAAATAGTAGACCCAACAAATCATTCATACGGCAGGTAGCTCTTAAGAAATCATATATCATCTTGACAAAAACTTGCCATAAGTTATACAGATCCAAATCAGTTCACATAATGAGGAGAATGAAACTGAATACAAACTGACCTGGATGGGCAGAGGCACTCCTAATCACAACCTTTACATTACCCCCCACATCCTGTAAATGCTGAGCAAATTTACATAGAGTTGAAAAAGGAGCCACATCATCATTTTCAGAGCATAAAATGAGAAAGGGGGCACCCAAACCCTACAGGTAAAAAATCAAAGGAATAGGAGGGTCAAAACAACAAATGTAAGTATATAATTTGGGAAATCACAGGTCAGCTGGAACTTACAACTGAGGAATGAAGTGTTTGCCAGTACTCTGCACGTTGGGATCCAAACCTGGTGAGGAATAAAGCATCCAAGCTCGAAGTAACACCTTTTGCAAACAATGATACAAGCTTTGATGTGCCAGGCATTTTGAGGATGGAGCGGTGCAAAGCAAACCGGGCACCCAAGTCACTAGTGAATTCTATGGGATCAGAATCGTAGATCTGGCCTGAGATGCAGCTTGCCACCAATCTACTGTCCTCCTTCATGAAACAACAAAAGGGCAACTAAAAAGAAGGTTTACCAATCCACCAACAACAATTCATTTATTAAAGTTCAAGGACAAATTACCATATCAAACTCCACTTCAGAACATCCTTCAATAATCTGCTTAAATTTGGAAAAGAAAAAAAATGTCAACATGACACGCCAAAGTAAGCAATGCGTACATTTTTTTAACTATACTGCTATATTCGAATTTGCTCCAAGTATGTCTAAAATGGAGGATTTCTTCTGTCTTTTCTAGAATACATAAAAGAGAACGGACTCAAAGAGACCAGCCCAGGGCCTAATTTAAATAAGTACATTGAAAATTCCAAAAGGAATGGTCTTAGAAACAAAGTACCAATGCACGAACTAGATCTATGTCAATGTGCATCAACCATGGAAACGCAAATCCATTCACTTTACCTGGAAAACCTTATACATGCAAGCTTTAGAACCACCAGCAAAAGTTGCAAGCACTACAGGGCATAGTCCACCTCTAAGCTCCTGTACATGTAAAACACACAGAATAAACAGCAAGTTTTATAAGAAATCTGCGGAGTCAAAATGCATCTAACAAATACAAGCTCTCCACATGGTGGTTATCTTTTCACTAACTCATAGCCAGGAAGCCAACAGGGTTCTCCAAACCCCAGAAAACGTCGGACAGAAATGCTTGTTGGATAATTCACATTGCTTTTCAAGCAACCTTTATAATGGACATAGCATCACAAATTCTTGACTTAAAGGAAAACACTTCAAATATATGCTTCTCATTCAATCTGCAAATTTTCTGTTACAGAAACATTGAGATAAGACTGACCTTAACAAGTTCACCAAGGACAGCAAAAGCAAGTGATGTAGCCCTCTCTGGAAAGAATCTGCAGAAAAATAGCTGACTGACTCTTGGTACGTCGTTCATAATGAGGAATTTGCTATTCAGAATTATAGGCTAAATCGAAACACCAAGTTTAATGAAAATCTAAGAAAAAATATCAAAAGGACCACTTCTGTTCTTTCAACTTGTCAAGATAATCAACTTTGTTTCTCCACTTATATTCACCGGTCAAGGAGTATAGCTCTAGTTTCTTCTGTAATCGAGATGTAGCTATTCAACATTTATCTTTTCTCAGCACCCACATAAACCACAACGTGCAGTCAAATAAGCCATAATTCTCTACTGAACTTCACTTACGACTACAATCACCACAATAAAACAAAACTTTAAATTACAGCGAGAAGAGCGTACGGATTGAGATAATCAGAGCGGCAAACAAGCGAGTTCCAACCCAGGGAAGAATAGATTCCAACAAAATCCGTCAATTGAGCTTCGCTAATGGAAACCCAAACGAAGAGCACGATTACTCCTTTCGCTTTAAACTCTTCTCCGTGACACCGCACCCAATAGAACCTCCCACCGCCGCTCATCGTGGCAAAAGCTCGCCGCGCTTCCCAGTCAATTTATCAGAATTTCTAAATGAATTTGGGAACAAATGAGGGGTTTTGTTTGTGACCGTTGGAGTGAAGGGGTGAGGTAAAGAGAAAATGGAGAGAGAAATATGTGACTAAGAGTTCTTGGTAGCGGCATAGTACGTTCCACCTCAGACGATGCGCACCTTGAGCGTATTATAAATAGATGCACTCGACTATCCTGCGCCGTACGGGCAGTAGATGTAGCTTAAACATTTGAGTCCATTTTGGGCTTCACGTTTGGTGGATCAGCCCAAATCATCATAACGATGTCCATTGGACCTCAGCTTGTGGGCCCACATTTTAGGCCGTATTTTGGGTCACGAGTGGCAATTGTGGTTTTAATAAACCATGATGAGGATTGGCGTCTCATCTCATTTATTTATGGGCTGAAAAATGGTGTAATTATATACATTTTATATAATTTAAAAAATTATATCTAGTATACTTCCATTTAATAAATAAATTCATATGTTAATCAGAATTCAGCGAATTTATAGATATTAAAAAAAGGGATAAAAGTATATATTTACTCAAGATTAATTTATTACTAACTTATGGTAGGTAAAATATAATTTTTTGTGATCAAATTTCTCTTCTATATCTTCATGAATTAATGCATGTGAGAAAATATATCTTTACCGTTATAAGGGTAGTTTAGTTAGAAAAAATTTGTTTGATCTACAATAAGTCAGTAATAAGTCAATGAAAAGTAAATATTAATTTTTATTTTATTTTTGTTAATATTCACAAAATTTTGTGAATATTGACTAACGGATGATCTATTTGTTAGATGGAAACAAACCTCAAGAGTACTAAATGAATTGTTCAAATTATGGGAGTTTACGTGTAATTATATAAAATCTTATAGAAAGGGAGCATAATCATCCCTTCATTTATAGTTTGATGAGATTTTATTCAAATATTAAAGTTTCATCAAGGTTTAAAAACTTTAAAATTTTAAAATCAAATTTGTCATTTTGCATAATAAATAAAATGATATTAAGTAGTAATACGAATTATATATAAAGTACCAACTCTTTATATTTTTGCCACAATATTATACTAAAAAAATTAATAGTAACGGGACATTATATGTTAATCAATTATAAATTAGTTGGTAAAATTAAGAGTGGATGATAATGAGAACTTAGTTTGTCATTATTATTTGAGGTGGCAATTGAGGAGATCTATGATATAACTATCAGTAATTTACCAAAAAAAACAAATTAATATTTAAATTTTTGTTATTAATAATTGATGATATATATATATTTATAATAACAATTTAGTCATAGTAGAGTGGCAACCCACCGTATGTTTATATTGTTATATATATATATTTATAATAACAATTTAGTCATAGTAGAGTGGCAACCCCCCGTATGTTTATATTGTTAATAGCCGATCATCCTTGAACATGCATTAATAAATGGTTAAAAGGAATGGGGGGAAAAGGGAAGATGGAGAGGAAATGCACTAAAAAGAAAAAGCAATGTGGGTCCACTTCACCAATCCCCAGGCCATATACCACTGGGCAAAGGGGGCACGAAGACCAACAATCTAGCTAGAGCTCCAGTTTGTCACCCAAATCAGGGAGATATATGTATTCTATTCTACTCTATTGTAGTGTATGTAGAAAGAAAAGAGATATATATAAATCAAAGGACCAACCTTCTTCCTCCATCCATCCCACTCATTCTTGATGATGATGATGATGATGGATGCTACCCAACTCAGTTGACAACCAACCACTCACTTCATCACGCCACGTGCATTACTACTCGTCCACTAATATATACATCCATGCTGAGACGACGACAATCCATCAATCTTCCTTACACTTGCTGCTCCTGCTGCATTCTTAATTAATTTGCATATACATCATCGCACACTCATTAGCTGCTAAACTAAGAATATATCTTCATACGATAGCATATATATCCATTATGATCATATAGTTAATACTATTACTCTAGTATTATATATGTACCTTTTGTTATAGTGCCTTGAAACTGAACGTCTGGAAATATAGAGTTGCGTATCCCCACTGTTAATTTCTGTCCTACACATATATCATAAATATATATATATATAACATAGTTAAAGTGATTGATCAATGGATCGATCATATTTGCTTTTGCTTTTCTTTTTTGTTTTTTTGGTTAATCTTGCATCTAGCTTACAAATTCAGGATAAAAACATGCAATGAGATGCTTGATTTTACCACACGAATCGGTACATTAAAATATCAGAAAAACAAACTTAATTATCCAACTAGTTTCTCCATATATGAACATGTCTGTTCAGATACGTAATTAATTAGGGAGATACGTAATTAGATATGGGTCATCACTTACTCAGATTAATCCAGGTGCAAAAGGACAAAGTTCTCAATCAAGCTTCAAAATCAATCCACGTGCCCCATGATACTGATCACATAATATATACACTGAAACATAGGACGTGTATATATATGTATGTACTCACATCCACATGCGTGTGTTTTCATGTCCACACTCTAGACAGGAAAAAGAGGGTTTTCTAGCTGTTCATGTTGTATCAACTCTTCTCTCTTCCAAATGGCTACAAAATCCGTACAAAAAATGCCAGACAACAAGAAAACGACCAAAATATGCCCAAACAAAGACAGCCTTTCAACTGATCAAAACCAAAATGATACCAACCATTAAAATCTTTGTTACTGAACTCGGTCCATCTGCCAATTAGAAGGAGCTCGAAAGAGTACATCGTCATAGTACAAAAACTTCCATTGAAGAAATCAACTCCAACTTCTTTACATAAATATGGAAATATGCTATACATTATGAACCAGATTACTTGGGTATTAGGAAATCTTGAAAGTGCGTTCTTCTGAAACAGGTGATCATCTAATTCAACTTAACCAGTACTGACAAAATAAGGAAAGGAGCAGGTATAAAAACGAATAAGAAAAATGGAAAATTCTAACTCAGGACAGAATTTGGTCACAATCTTATGACTATGTGATTGTTTGGTTCGACCAACATGACTTGGGTAAGAATTTTTCTGAGTAACAAGAATACCCTTTCTTTTTTTCTTTTTCTTTAGTCATAGTAATACACATTCAATGATGTAAACGAACCCACTGATACCTCCCTTCCAATGGAACGTCCTTCACTATATCATAGTTGTACCTGAAACCAACGGAAACCCATTTGATCAAATCACTACTCGATTTCCTTTTTCAGCAACAAGAATATTCAGGCAAGCAACCGCTAGAATGAGCTAGGTTTACATATGTTGATCAGAGATCCTCCTCATGTGAAACGTGGAAAGACATGTAACGATTGTATGATGAATATATATGTACTCACTTTTCAGCGAATCTTTTCTGCTCGTACTTTTCTGCTGCGGCGAAGAACTCCTCCAGCTCCGCCGCCGGTGGCGTCTTTGCCACAGAAGCTGGAAATTTCCCGTATGACGTTGGCGCCACAAGCGATGATTTCTTCGATGGTGCAGATGATGAGTCCATAACCATGAATTCTTCCGAGTCTGCGGAGAGCTCGCCTTTTGGAATCGCCTCTCTGATGAAAAATAGCAGTAAAACACAAAATTAAAACCCGCACTACATGATAAATGCTTCTGATATGAAACGGTGAAAGTTAAAAATTGAATGAATGCAATTAATATAATTCAATGTATTTTCACTCACCTGAAAATGGGCAACAAAGGGTTCATGTATGTAAAATACATACGATATCTCAATGTGCATGTATATATATATATAAAGACATACTCGCTGTGCATATATATGTATATATATCATTTATCCAAGTGCAGCAGATGAAACTGAAACTTTGGAAACTAGAAAATGAATAAATGCAAAATATTTTATTTTGATTATCACCTAAAAATGCCGTTGATGGACGTGGAAATTTCCATTCCGAAACCCTTGGTTTGCAAATCCACATTCTGAAAAAATTCCAAAAGAAAATCAATAAAAGCTGCACTCCAACCTTTTTTATAAACGAAAACTCGAATACAACTTTCTGACAAATACTAAAACTGAGTTCGAATTTTAAAATTTCACCTCCAGATCTGGTGATCTCGAACTCCTCCTCCCAACTTCAATCGACTCATCGTACTCATACCAACAGGAGGTCCTAGAAGTCGCCGGAGACGACGCATTCTGGACCAGTTCTACGTCGCCGGCGTACTCATTTTCAAGCTCACAGTACAACTTCCTCTTTTTACTGAAATTCAACCACATAACATCTTCCGTAGCTCTAATCCTCTCACATTTCTTCATGTACTCCCCCATCTCTGTCTCTCCCTATACATACATGTACATATATATAGACTCAAGGACAGATATTTGTGCTAATGTGTGTAAATATACGTATGTGTGTGTGTGTATGCTGATTATCAGAAGTACCTGCAAAAGCTGAAAGCTACAGAATTTTCATTTTCAGTGGCGGAGCTCACTACTAAAACTGGAAGAGAGGTAGGGGCAAAATGGGAAATCCTTCAAACGATGCTGATTTGATCCTACGGTAGAAATTAAACGAAGCGGTTACCGTAGCATGTGGTCCTGACTCCGTTACGGTGACAGTCACATGGGCCATGGCGGTGCCGTTACGAGAGATCGGGGATCCTATGGAGAATGACTGCTAACGAATCAACAAATACCTGAATGACGCGTAGAGGACCGGGTGACCGGGGCAGCCGGTTTCTTCACCGGGAATCTTTGTCATCACTCCTGGTTTTTGCTTAACCTAACTGAAAAATCAAAGTTTCATACACTTTATATTATATTTTAATTTAAATTACAATCAACTCTCTTAAAATTTATTATAATTATAATTAATATAAAATTATATACCGACAACTTCTAATAATAAATAGGACAGTGCGATTTTTATTTGTCCCGATCTTGTTTTTTCAAAAAATTTGGATATATATATATATGTATTAACTCTATAAAAAATTGTTCCATTCAAAAATAGAATAAATAATGAGATGGATGAAAATTTTCAATCAAAAATTTCATACAGCCCACTATGATAGATATTTTAAATAGGTCATATATAGATTATTAGATGAGAATATAATGAAACTCATAAGATAAATTTTGATGTTGCAATTTATAGTTGGGCAGCATACAAAAATAAATACCAAATTGAGTGATAGGACATGAGGGTGAGGGCGAGGCCAACTATAAATGGGATAAGACAATAAATGTGGTACCAACATTGGATTCCCAAAATTGAAGAATTGATGGATTTGGGCACAGTGGACGACCCCCTTAAACCAAGGGCACATTTGTCCTTGTCTATTTTTTATTTTAAATTCAATGATATATGTTATTATAGGTAAGTTATAATTACCTCATTTGAAATTTAAAATAATTATAAATGTCACTTATTTTTTGAAAAATTATAAACATTAAATAAAAAATAATTATTTAGTCTTTGGACTGTGAGGTGAGTTGGATATTACTACTTTATCCTTACTAATTTGTTTAAATAAAAAAATATTCTAAAAGGTGCTAAAAGTTTGCAGGTGGATAAAATAAATAAGCTATAGGGAATAGTTCATAAAAATATTTTAAAAAATATATAAAATTATAATTCATAATGATATTTTTTTGTCAATTCACCATAAAAATTTGATGAGAATCTAAACGAAGCTAATAACATAGGCTCTGTTTTAAACGGATAAAAACTAGGGAGGTAATTATAATTTCTTAAACAATAAGAATATTTTTTTAATTATATCAAACCTCAAAGGAGCCGAAGGATAAGGATGTCTGTCGTGGGTAAGGACATTGTCTATGAATAAGAATACCCTTAAATCCCTGGCAAGGTGGTTAAGGCGAAGCCTTCTTTCAGCCAAAACCCTGAGATCTTTGGGTGTGACGTTTTAGCTCTAGACGCCACATGTCCCTGTAAGGTTGCCAAAGCCATACCACCAAATTTGGCACCTTACTAACATGGGCTAATGTGGAAGCCATTGGGACGACCCATGTGGTTGGCCCTTTATGCTAGCTACGGGACCTTGGGCTTGCAGAGGTTAGTATGTTCGAGAGGGCTTTGTCTTTGAGTTGGGGCTTCTGGATTGTTTTTGGACTGGTCTGATTTTTAGCACCATTAAAATTGCCCCTTAATTTTCTATTATTGGCATTTCATTTTTTTAAATTATTGCACATTATGTACTTTAGAGATTGACACATACCTTTAATACAATGCATCAGTTGTCTTACACTCATTACACAAAACACCTGGTAAAGCCAGGACAAGGCCAACACAATTAGGTGAAAATGAACTTAGCTAGTTGGGCTGATTCATGGCCCGAACAGGTTCCTGTCCATGATCTTACAACCAATGCAAGAATCTCCATAAAATAAAAACAAAGCAACATGTGGAAACATTAAGGTCGGCTGTTCTGCTTCACACGCATATAAAATTATCATTACCAATATCTTATTCAAACGATGCCCTTACACAGATCTATGATTCATATACATATATATATATATATATATGATAATCTCATCATTATCTTTTGAGTAATACATGCACGGCTTGCTGGTTAATATCCTCATCTCCTGTCATATCCACCGCACCCTCTTCAAAACAGCCAAATTAAATAGAAAAACCAAAATGAATGAGCAAGCCGACACCAACCCAACATCAATTATAAAATAGATACGATTGATTATTTTTTCTGATCTCATAATATATCAAATTTTATTATATAATTAATTATGATCCAGTCGAAGCTGACCGAGGATTGAGGAAAGCGGCTATGACTCTGAGCATGGCCACAGCCTTGGGGCTGGTGGGGTTGATCAGATTGAACACATGGCCCTCTCCTTCAACCTCCACAGCTTTCACTTCTCCATCCCACCCACTTCTCTCCAATGCCTCCTTATACCACCAACCCCTCACCCTCAACACATCTTTCTCCGCAACATACACCAGAACCCTCTTACACCCCACCCTCTTCAGTCTCGGATCCATAACCGGATTCACCAACGGGTCATCCAAACCCGAGCTATTCGGGTACGCATACAGCCAGAGTTTCTCCATTTGTGTTTCTGCATACCCATTATTGCCTGCAGACCCGTTCTTCTTCCCCAAGAAGTAGGGACAGTTGAGGAACATCCCATTGACTTTAATGTCTGGATCCGGACACTCCAACCCGACCCGGATGGCCATCTGGTTTGCAATGTTGCCACCAGCAGAGTCTCCGCCCAAGTAAACACGCCGGAAATCGGCGTACTTTCTCAGCCATGGTTCCTGGCCGGCGTTGTTCCCTCTGAAGTGGGAAAATGTCCATTTTAGTGCTAGCCAAGAATCTTGGTAAGCAATGGGGAGAAGGTGCTCAGGGGCTAATCTGTAATTAACAGATACTGCTACAACTCTAGCTCTGGCCACAAGTGAGTTCAAGTGGTGGTGGTACGTCGGAGAGAAGGCGGATTCCGTGAAGAACCCGCCGCCGTGGAAGTAGAGCAGAAGAGGGAGTTTGTGGACGGGAGTGGCGGCGGCGGCTCTGGGCAGGTAAACTCTGGCTGAGAGATTGAAGTTTGATGCAAATATGATGACATCTTTGGAGTGAACCCCAGTTGTGGGATCAAGTCCTGCAGGGGCGAAATCCTGGCCGATGAATCTCCGTATCGTGCCGTTTCTGAAAACTCTGATGAAGGGATAGATGTCGTAGAGTAGGTCGGATGTGGAGTTTGTATGGGAAAATGAGGAATGGAAGAGGAGAAAGATTATGACGAAGAAGAGTGGAGAAACCTTAGCAGACAACAACAACATGATGTTTGATTGATTGCAGGAGATGAGAAGAATGATGATAGATATATACTTGGAGGGAATATTCTTTCCCGGATAATAAGTTGAATTAAATTAATTATAAAATATATATATATATTATATTATTATATAATTAATTATTTTTTTAAAATATGCACCAATAACACATAAATGAATTGTTTTTTTTTTATAATTAATTTAGATTTTGTCGATTTGGGAAAAAAAATTTGATATTTGTAAATGTAACTATTTGATGATAATTAATATGGATAATTACATTTACACCCCTCATCTATTATCTTTTTACACAAATTATCCCTGTCTTTTCAAATTATAGAAACCACTCCTCGTAGCCTTTAAAACACCAAAATATCCCTGTTGACTCGGTCAAACTTTAATTTAATTTTTAAATAATAGAATGCTTTCATGAGTGTATCGTAATTATCAAAAGGTAGAGGGGTGTTAAAATAATGTTTATAGGGATAAATAATATAATCTCGTATATTTTTTAATTATTTCATTAATATTTTTAATTATTTCATTAATAAAATTTTTAATATTTATTAATAAAGTAATTTAATTTTTCAAATACTAAGAGTTATAATTTTTTTATACAGATTCAATAAAAAGAGTTAATACAATAATTTAAATTTAAATTAAAAATTAGTATAAACAATAAATCATCTCCGATAGCATTTCTGTCATTGAAAAATTAAATTAAAGTTCGATCGAGTCAACATGGGTATTTGTAGTGATTTAAAGATTGTTAGAGATAATTTATATAATTTTTGAAAAGATAAGATGTTTTGTATAAAAGATAATAGATGAGGGATGAAAATAAAATTATCCCTTATTAATATTCTGGGACTTTGGACCACCGATAAACGTGGGCACGACTTCACAAAAATAGTTTTAAGAAAAAGTGTATGTGAAAGGCATTACTAGAAGCATAAAAAAATTATTTTTTAATAAACAACATGGTTTAGTATATATCTTTTTAATAATAATAAAAAAAAAAAAGAAACCATGTGAAGTAACGACTTCATATGGGATTTTTTTTTAAATTAATGGCCTTTAAATTTATTGATTAATAGTAAATATTTAATTAATAATGAAATATTTATTAGTAATTAGTAATAAATATTATTTATTTATTATTACATAATTAATAAATTTAATATTTTTTTATTAATGTAATGTCAAAGAATTGACAACATATAATTATATTGTGTAACTTAACTTTGAGTAATGATACCAACCAATTTTTTTGGTTATTAATACTGTTAATAAAAGAAATTATGTACAAATTAACAAAAATAATATTGTGTACAAATTGATTTTGTCCTTACTTGGACTAAAATTACACAGTTTTGTTATTTTTTTGTGCAAAAAACATAACACACAATATTATTTTATTATTTTTTCGTAAATGATTTTAATAAAATATTAATTTATTAATAATTAATAATTATAAATTTATGCTTTTTTTTTAAAGTAACTTCTGTTAATAATTATTTAAAAAGAATGATTGATGATGTTACTTCAACTAAAGTTTATTTTGAGTAGTGGCAGTGGGGGTTATTTACTTTTTTTATTACTAAAAAATAAAAAAAATTATATCAATATAATTTAATTAAATATGCTAATATTATTATAATGAGTTGTGATTTCGGATTAAAAAATATTTTTTTTAAAAATAAATTGTCAAGTCGTGATTTTAAATCGCGACTTGGCGTCGTGATTTGAAATCACGATAGCAAGTCGTGATCAGCAAGTTGAGCTTTTTTTTTTAATTTTTTAAATTAAATATTTCATAAATTAATTATACAAAATTAATTTTTTAATAATATATTAAAGTTTAAAAAATAATATTAAAATTATATTAATTTAAATAATTGCAAATAAGTATACAAATATAATAACGTATATTTTTTTATACAATTGTAAAAAATACAATGAAATAAAAAATTATTCTTGACAATCCGGTATCGGCACATCTGATTGTGTAGAAGAGTTTATTTGTTGGGATTGTTGTCTTTCATGCATTTGCACCCAATCATTCTCGTTGTAAATATGTAATGTTTGATTTCAATCAGAACGCAAAAAGATGCGAATAGTAGTGTCGTGAATCAACTCGAATTTTCAGTACGTCTAGTGTTCACAATTTGAGAGAGAGAAGCGGTGAGGCAAGCTAATCACCAATCTTACGTGTGTGTGTACATATCTTTTCTATCTATTAATATAGGGGATTTTATTTAAAAAATGCCAAAAAAAAGAAAAGTTAGTAAAGTAATGCCATTGTAAATATGTTAGTAAAGTAAGCGGCACCGCGGTCTCTGACCGCGGTGCCTGAATTTTTTTTAAAAAAAAAATTATACATTCTGTATCACCGCGGTGCCTAACCGCGGTGACACAGAAAAACTATATTTCTATTGCCACCGCGGTCACTGACCGCGGTGGCAATGATAGGGTGTCAAAGTTTTTTAGCCACCGCGATGGCAATGTTTTTATAAAAAAAAAAAAAATTTTATAGCCACCGCGGTTGGTAACCGCGGTGGCACTGACGTTTTTAAAAAAAAAAAAAATTTTATAGCTCCGCGGTGGCATTGCCCGGATAGTACATTGTACATTGCCCGTGCTGACACCGCGCTAACAAAGCGCGGTGTCAGTCAATTTTTTCTTTTTCAGTATCTGGCACCGCGATGTGTTACCGCGGTGTCAATCAATTCTTCTGCATTATCGTCTGTGGCACCGCGGTTACTTACCGCGGTTTTATTACCTATATAAGTCGGATGCTATTCTCACATTCATACACACTGAAAAATCAGCCTGCACTCTCAAATCAGCCGCTTGCAAAAATTATCCTTCAGTTTCTTATTCCTTACACTCTCAAATCAGCCTTCGGAAATTCATACACCACCATCTCGCAATTCTTGTAAAATTTCTGCACTTGTTATTTGAAGATTTACAATTGAAAAAACGTAAGTTATTTATTAAATTTTCGTGTTATTTGTTCTTATTTTAAATATCTTATTATAGTATGAAAAAAATATATATTGATGTGTATTTTATATTGTTCTGAAGATATGGCGGATCAAAACACTGTTGATATTGTTATATATTTTGGAGGTCAACAAATCAATTCGAATGGTTCTGTAAGTTATGATCGACCTCCACTCGGATTCATGCAAATTTCTCTTGGAGGTCATCAATTCGAATGGTTCTGTAAGTTATGATCGACCTCCACTCGGATTCATGCAAATTTCTCGTAGTACTACATTTGCTGAGTTAGAGTTAATTTTGTATGACGAGATTGGTATGGATAGGAATAATTTTAAATTGCATATATTTTTTAAATACATAGCTTTTAATTTTGGCCAAAGGAATGAGATGTTGTTGGCAATTAAGAAGGATCGTGATATGCAATTCTTTTTAAATCCGATGAATGGATATGTATCGATTGATATTTTTGTCGAAGCGGAGAAAGTTCTGCAAAATGCTGTACCAGATGACTCAGCTGTTGGTGATTGGGGAACGTATATGTCTATGATAACCCAAGATTTGCCGAGTTTACCAGTAGTAACTCAAGAAATGGGGCGGTTTGGTCTTAATGAAGATTATGCAGGTCCATCATCATATGCAGGCCCCTCATCATATGCAGGGCCAGCATCGTATGCAGGCCCCTCATCATGGGCAGGTCCATCGTCGTATGCAGTCCCAGCATCATATGCA